>NC_090655.1:182010063-182142563 GCF_040937935.1 Hyperolius riggenbachi
TTGTTTTAGCCATGTTACACCTTGTACAATTAAGCCATTGTAATCAAACGTTTATATCCACAGCTTTTGAATTATCATTAGCTGAGGGAAACAGACTTGAGAAACGCCTATTCCATTCTACATTTGCTACAGTAAGTAATTTATGATCTTATGATGTGATCTCTGTGATCTGGTTAACGTGGGCAGCTGCACAATTAATGTGATTCTTTTTCAGGCCGACCGTAAAGAAGGAATGACTGCGTTTGTAGAGAAAAGGAAGGCAGACTTTACAGACAACTAAAATGCATGTCACTGTCCTAAAACATGAAAAATAATTGCATTTGCAAAAAGTGCTGTAAACACAGACCTTGTTATTTAAATGTTGAGATTTAGGCTTGGTTCACACATAAATCTGCACATTTCTGGTCCAGTTCTGGTCTGTCAGTTTTGCATCAGTTTTACCTGACCATAAATGTACACCTTTTATGTGTGAACATGCACAAAACTGTCAGGACAGGACTGGACCATAATTGTACAGATTTATGTGTGAACACAACTATAGAAACACACAAAAAACTGATGCCAACTGTCAAAAACTGACAGGACACCTTTTTATGTGTGAACAAAGCCTTTTCTTATTCATGTTCAAATTCCAATGTTTTTGAAAGTAGATCAGATGCGGTTTATGGTGATTTATTCATAAAATCAATAAAAATCTAAACAGAAAAATCCTTAATTTTATCCAGAACCCAGCAGGTGATATACCGAAGATGCTTTGCCTGTGGTTCACATATAAGGGCACCTTATCACTTTCAGGGCTGGTTCGCAATGCAAGCACTATTTTAAATGCCAGCAATTTGAAAAGCTCTTGCTAAAGTAATGTGTGTGTTCTCTTTTAAGGGATGTGATTAATAAAATAACACATCGCATTGCTTTAGCAAACACTTTTCAAATAACTGGCACTTAGAAAAGCGCTTTTAGTGTAAACCAGCCCTACATTTTTTTTATTTTTCTGATTGATGTCCCGTGCAATTCAACTGTGATTTTGAGCTCTGCACACTAGTAAACCGTTTTTTATATATAATCTGGAATAATGTTACATAATTCACTCTGTTAATAAAGAATTTTTCAGTAATAATCTTGGTTTGTCTTTCCATACATGAACTCTGCTATGTCAGTCTTGGTCTAAAGCACACCTGTCAAACACAAGCCCCGCCGGCCAAATCTGGCCCCCGCACCATTTCATGTGGCCTTCATGAGCTGCATCATTGTAAGCAGTAAAAGAGAGAAGGAAATGAATCTATGCTGTATACTTGTGTTTATACCAGCGGTCTTTCATATTTCCATGGAGATAACAGGTCATTGCAGATTTATGTATGCGCATATTATTTTTTGGGCTTCTGCACATGCTTACCATTCATATTTATTCATTTCCTGGTAGTGACAATATATTAAGTGATCGTGCCAAAACTTCCATGGGGAGCGTCCCCATTTCTAGTTGTGATTTGTTATATAGGTCTACTGTTTGCACACATTCACGGCACGCATTTAAAAGCATGGTGTCTTTGCCCTTCAAGAGATGGATTACGATGGAATGGGGCCTTAAGCAAGGTAGATTTGGGGCCCCTTGTGATCCTATTGGAAAGCTGAAGTGAAGAGGGCAAAGAAGATGGCAGGTGGGCCCCATGACACCCACTAGGCCCCAGGCACCTGCCTAGGTGCCTGATGGATGATCCTGCTCTGTGCCCTTCCCACACATACCACCAAAGGCTTCGGAGCATGCATACTTTTTAAGCAAGACACTGGTTTGGGTATGCCACAATACACGTGTACATTTTTTTTTTTTTGGGGTGCCCACCGGAGCACTCTGTTAAATTTGAAATACACAATGGCCTCAATTCACGAAGATCATGCTGGTGATAAGGCAAGAGAAAACTTACCACCACACATTGATTGGTATTTTCAGTGTTAAGGTGCCCATACACTTGCCCGATTTACCGCCGATAGACAGCAGATTCGATCACTGTGATCAAATCTGCTGTGAAATCGATGCGCAAACGCTGACCGTTTGACCGATTTCCGCCGAAAACAATCGATCCCGTCGATCTGTCTGCGCGGAAAATTTCGCTCGATCGCCAGCGGGTCAGGAGTGCGTCGTTAGCGGTTTTCGAATGTCCGACCGACGCTAGCAGCAATACATTATCTGTTCCACCGGCGCGTGTCCCCACATTCCCTTCTCCGCTCTGGGCTTCAGCTTCACTTTACTTCCTGTCGGGGGAAGTTTAAACAGTAGAGCAGGGCGCTGAAGTCTCCTAAAAAGCCTCTTTTTATCACAAAATTGTGTTTAACATTATTGTCCTACCTAAACCGCCGCATCCCCTCAGCTGTACTGACTAAATCTCCCCAACTCCCCCCTCCCTCTCCCCTGCAAAATCCACGACTTTCTTGATCGTGGATCTTGCTGCTGTTGAAGGCAGAGCTTTCAGCTGCAGCTCTGCCTCCATGCCAGTCTATCAACGGCGGATCTCCGCCTCTCCCCCACCACTCTCAGTGAAGGAAGACAGAGTGGCGTGGGATAGGCGGCGATCCGGGCTGATAGACTCACTGAGAGGCAGACCTGCGGCTCATAGCTCTGCCTCTCACGGGAGCGCTGCCCGGATTGCCCCCCGGGGAGTTAGGGGGGATTTAGTTACATTACAGCGGCAGGGATGCAGCGGTTTAGGTAGGGTAATAATGTTAGACACGATTTTTTAATAAAAAGAGGATTTTAAAGAGACTTCATAGTCTCTTTAAACTTCCCCAGACAGGAAGTAAAGTGAAGCTGAAGCCCAGAGTGGAGAAGAGACTGGGGGACTCGCGCCGGCCGGATCAGGTAATGTAGGCAGGGGGCGGCGGCAGCAGCTCCACAGATTGTGAATCGGTTTCATAGTGAAATCGATTCAAAATCTGTTTGCAGTGTAAGCAGCCAATAGATCCCTGTTTGATCAGATTCAATTACAGAGGGATCTATCTGCTTGTCGATCTGGTGGCATAATTGACCAGTGTATGGCTGCCTTAAGACCTAGTACACACCATACAATTTTCTGTTAGATTTTTCTGTTAGGCTGGTTTCACAGTGGGACGTTACAGGCGCACGTTAGAGCAGCCTGTAACGCAGCCCACCGCACAGTAATGAAAAATCAATGGGGCTGTTTACAGTGCCCACGTTGCGTTACATTGTAACGCTGCGTCACAAGACAACGTACTGCATGCAGTACTTTAGATGCGGCTGAGACGCGTTAGACTGCTTGCACATGCTCAGTAATCTTGTGGAGGAGCGGAGAGCGGCCAGGCACATGGCTAATTAATATGCACTGCATGTTGTGACGTGCAGTGTTTACTTCCTGGAGCGGCCGCTCTGTGCGGCGATTGGCCGGCGGGACCACGTGATGCCGCATGCGCACAAGAGTGTGCATCACTGCATCACTGACGCCAGAGTGAGCTGCACAACGCGGGTCACTCTGACGTCCAGATCCAGCACCACCAGGCGTTCCGTTAGGGGGACGTTATGCGACCTTAACGCCCCCTCTAACGCAACGTCCTGGTGTGAAATTAGCCTTAAGGGTTATACACACCTACCAACTATCTTTCCAACTATTTGCCAAACTTGTCTATTAACCACTTGCTAACCGCCTTAAGCGGCGGCAAGGGCTGGGCCCAAACGACTGCAATACGCCCATCGGCGGTGGGCGTGGTTATGCGGCGATCGTGTCATTCGTGACGCGATCAGCCGACGACGACAGGCTCCGCCCCCCTTGCGCTGTAACCCGCCGGCCGTTCGGAAGCGCCAGCGGGTTACTAGCTGTCCGATCGCCGCATGACAAGTGTATAATAGGCTTTGTAATATATACAAAGCCTATTCTACAGGCTGCCTCCTGCCCTGGTGGTCCCAGTGTCCGAGGGACCACCAGGGCAGGCTGCAGCCACCCTAGTCTGCACCCAAGCACACTGATCTCCCCTTCCCTCTGATCACCCCACAGCACCCCTCAGCACCCCCTGGGGTTCCTATACTGCCCTGGCATTTTAGAGGCCCTAAACCGTGAGGAGTAGTCTAGAATCCAAATGCTTTAAAATGACCTGTGAATAGGACATTGGGCCCCTTAGCGCACGTAGGTTGCAAAAAAGTGTCACACATGTGGTATCGCCGTACTCAGAATAAGTAGTATAATGTGTTTTGGGGTGTATTTTTATACATACCCATGCTGGGTGGGAGAAATCTCTCTGTAAATGGACAATTGTGTGTGAAAAAAAAAAAATCAAAACATTGGCCTCAATTCACTAAGATCATGCTGGAGATAAGGCAAGAGAAAACGTACCTCCACACAGTAAGAGAGTTATCTTTTTTTCTTCATTCCTTACGTTACCTCTTCTGTAGTTAATTTACCTCCTCTGTAGTTATTTTCACACGCAGTTAATGAACAGCCTGTCTTTAACTCTGGAGTTATTTTAAGGATTAAAGAGTTAACCTAAAGACAAAAGAGTTAACTTTAGGTTTGCCTGAGGTAAAATGTTTCCTGAATACTACATGCCTTATCACCATGGTAACAACTCTAGAAGAGTTATTAAAGACAGGAGATAAGCTTAGTGAATTGAGGCCAATGTCATTTACAGAGACATTTCTCCCACCCAGCATGGGTATGTGTAAAAATACACCACAAAACACATTATACTACTTCTCCTGAGTACGGCGATACCACGTGTGGCACTTTTTTGCAGCCTAACTGCGCTAAGGGGCCCAAAGTCCAATGAGCATCTTTAGGCTTTACAGGGGCGCTTACAATTAGGCACCCCCCAAAATGCCAGGACAGTGAACACACCCCACAAATGACCCCATTTTGGAAAGTAGACACTTCAAGGTATTCAGAGAGGAGCATAGTGAGTCCGTGGCAGATTTCATTATTTTCTGTCGCAAGTTAGAAGAAATAGAAACTTTCTTTTTCTTTCTTTTTTTTTTGTCACAGTGTCATTTTCCGCTAACTTGTGACAAAAAAATAAAAACTTCTATGAACTCACCATGCCTCTCAGTGAATACTTTGGGATGTCTTCTTTCCAAAATGGGGTCATTTGGGGGGAATTTATACTATCCTGCAATTTTAGCACCTCATGAAACATGTCAGGTGGTCAGAAAAGTCAGAGATGCTTCAAAATGGGAAAATTCACTTTTGGCACCATAGTTTGTAAACGCTATAACTTTTACCCAATCCAATAAATATACACTGAATGTTTATCAGACATGTAGCAGAATAACTTTCGCGCTCAAATGTATAGGAAATTTTACTTTACTTGAAAAATGTCAGCACAGAAAGTAAAAAAATCTTTTTTTTGACAAAATTCATGTCTTTTTTGATGAATATAATAAAAACTAAAACTCGCAACAGCAATCAAATAGCACCAAAAGAAAGCTGTATTAGTGACAAGAAAAGGAGGTAAAATTCATTTAGGTGGTAGGTTGTATGTCTGAATGGAGAAAAAGGCTCTGTTCCTTAAGGGGCGAAAAGACTGTGGTCCTCAAGTGGTTAAGCCCCATTCACACGCTAAACAATGGTCTTTTATGCAGCACAATTGTCAAACAGCTTTTGTTGTGAAACAAGTTGTAACAACTAAAACAAGTTTTTTTTTTTTTTTTTTTTTTTTTTGCTATTGTTCATAAAGCTGATAAGATGTCAATCCAACTTTTGGATTGACTTCTTATCAGTCTTATCAGCTGTTTGAACAATAGCAAAATACTTTTTTTTTTTTTCACTTGTTTCACAAAAAAAGTTGTATGGGGCTTTACAGACAAGTTTGGTAGATAGTTGGACAGATAGTTGGAACCGTTAAGGTGGCCATACACTGGTCGGTTTGCCATCAGATTGACCAACAGATAGATCCCTCTCTGATCGAATCTGAACAGAGAAGGATCGTATGGCTGCCTTTACTGCAAACAGATTGTGAATCGATTTCAGCATGAAATCTATTCACCATCTGTGAAGCTGCCGCTGCCCCCTGGTCCCCCACATACATTACCTGATCCGGCCGGCGCGAGTACCCCGGTCTCCGGTGTCGTCTTCTCCGCTCTGGGCTCCAGCTTCACTGTACTTCTATCCGGGGAAGTTTAAACAGTAGAGGGCGCTGTACTTTTGAACTTCCTGCCGGGACAGGAAGAAGTGAAACCTGGCGGACTCAGAGCCCAGCGCGTAGAAGAAGCAGCGGTGAAAGCGAGGACTCGCGCTGGCCGGATCAGATAATGTATTGCCGCTAGCGTCGTTCGTCGGCATTCGAGCGCTTCTATCGGCGCACTCCCGACCCGCCGGCAATTGAGCGAAATCTTCCGCAAGGACAGCAACAATGGGAACGATCGATTTCGGACGGAAAGCGATCGTTCGGTCAGCATTTGCGCAACGATTTCACAGCCGATTTGATCACAGTGATCGGATTGGCTGTATATTGGCGGGAAAATCTGTAAGTGTATGGGCCCCTTTAGATTTTCTAGAAGATTGTCTGTAAAGTACTGGTAGAGACTGGTCATTATCTCTGGTGCATTGTCTTCTGGTTATCTCCAGCTGAGTATAACAATGCTTAAAGAGACACTGAAGCGAGACTAAATCTCGCTTCAGCTCTCATATATAGCAGGGGCATGTGTGCCCCTGCTAAAACGGCGCTATCCCGCGGCTGCACGAGGGTCCCTGACCCCCCCAACCCACCCCCCGCAAACCTTGGTCGCAAGTTGGTCGTAGATTTTTGCTTCCTGGAGGCAAGGGCTAACGACTGCAGCCCTGCCTCCCAGCGCGTCTATCAGACGCGCATCGCCGCCTCTCCCCCGCCCCTCTCAGTGAAGGAAGACTGAGAGGGGCGGGGGAGAGGCGGAGATACGTGCTGACAGACGCGCGTGGGGCAGGGCTGCGGCGGTTAGCCCTGCCCCAATGCGGAAGCGCTCCCACGCATTACGGAGGGGATTTGGGGGGACAGGGACCCCCGTTAGCAGGGGCACATGTGCCCCTGCTATATATGAGGTCTGAAGCGAGATCTATTCTCGCTTCAGACTCTCTTTAATTGCGAGGCAGATAGATGGTTAGATAGATAATTTCCTACATGTTGGAAATTATCTATTTGTAATCTCAATGTAAAGCAAGCACCCACGGAATGGAATTGCGATGTGCTATGACTTGCAGCGTCCTTGCACCAATGGACACACTCCCAAACTTCCTTTCCAATCAAGTCAGCACCATCAGTAAATATAGCTCTTTATTGGTTTAAAACAGCAGCATGACAGTCATCCTGTTCAGCGACAGCCTCGCTGTTTCGGTCCTCAGACCTTTATCAAGCTGTGTAGAATCGTATCACACTTATACAATACACCACATGTTCTTATATAGTGGTCACTGAGCTCCAGCACCAATCAGGTGCAAGTGCCTTGTAGCCAATCAGCTCACAGCGGTGGTCAAGCGGACTGCATAGAAAACTGCAGTATCTAATATGTAAATGGGAAACATCCCATAATATTGCCAACCAGCCCCTATATGCATATAGACCACCCCCACAAAGCGGACCACGTAGGAAACCGCTCATTGTATATGTAGATATATGCGCAGTTGCGCAGCACTCACCAGGAGCCGACACTCTGCAAGACGGCAATGCGTCCTCCAACCCAGCCGCTTCCTGAATGAGTCATCATGACGTCTAGCGCCATATGACTCCATCATGTGATGCCTGTGTCACCAGGGGGCGTCCACCAGACGCACTATCACCATGGTGACCATATACAAGCGCAGCCAGCTAGTAAGCCGGCTCTGCACTAAATAAATAAACGTATATTAATAGCGAATGGGCTACAGAACTCACCACCGGCTCGCAGGTCCCACCACCTGTTAGAGTATCAAGAAGAGGGGGGGGGGGGGGACATACAGACCACCGATGTTCGTCCCCGGCTCCCAAGGCACTAAAATAAAAGCATAAATACAATATTAGTTATAGATCCCACTCATTCCAATTTAAAGGCACAGCAAGTTCACCCTTATATTAAATACATGCTAGTAAGTCATATTCTTTATTCAGACCCTCCTCCCCATGGTACCAAGTCTCCGAATCCAACTCGCTTCTTTCACTAGTAACGTTTTATTCCTATCCCCCCTTCTAGGATGTTGGGGTGCATGATCTATAACTTGCACCCTCAGCTGAGTGACAGAATGGCCATGTTGTTTAAAGTGCAAGGAAACTGCTTGATCCTCATCCCCCTTTCTAATTGCACTTTTGTGCGATGAAATTCTATCTTTTAATGGCTGCGTCGTTTTACCCACGTATCCAAGTCCACATGGACATTTTAAAAGGTATACGACAAACGTCGAGTCGCAATCAAAATAACCTTACATAGAATTTGCGTCCACTAGAGGGATGGGTAAAGCAGTTTCCTTTGTTTACTAGACTGCACATGTGACAATGGAGACAAGGGAAAGTACCACTTCTAATACCTCTCTCCCTAAGTTGTTCAAAGGTACTCATAACCTTGTCCCTAATAGTTGGGGGACGTTTGAAGGACATCAGGGGCGGGTGTCTAAACTCCTCAATATGAGGAAAAGCATCTTGCAGTAACTTCCAGTGTTTTCTAATAGCTGTACTAATTTGGTTACTCCAACTATTGTACATAGTAACAAACGGGATTCTCGGACCACTCGGTCGCCCATTATTTGGGGATTTTCTCTTTGTAAGGGTTTCTACTGGATACCCCCTTCTCTTAAATTTATCCTGCATTTGTTGGATCCGAATTCTTTTCTTCTCTGGATCAGCTACCAATCTCTCTACCCTAGTTAGCAACTAACTAAATTTAAGAGAAGGGGGTATCCAGTAGAAACCCTTACAAAGAGAAAATCCCCAAATAATGGGCGACCGAGTGGTCCGAGAATCCCGTTTGTTACTATGTACAATAGTTGGAGTAACCAAATTAGTACAGCTATTAGAAAACACTGGAAGTTACTGCAAGATGCCTTTCCTCATATTGAGGAGTTTAGACACCCGCCCCTGATGTCCTTCAAACGTCCCCCAACTATTAGGGACAAGGTTATGAGTACCTTTGAACAACCTAGGGAGAGAGGTATTAGAAGTGGTACTTTCCCTTGTCTCCATTGTCACATGTGCAGTCTAGTAAACAAAGGAAACTGCTTTACCCATCCCTCTAGTGGACGCAAATTCTATGTAAGGTTATTTTGATTGCGACTCGACGTTTGTCGTATACCTTTTAAAATGTCCATGTGGACTTGGATACGTGGGTAAAACGACGCAGCCATTAAAAGATAGAATTTCATCGCACAAAAGTGCAATTAGAAAGGGGGATGAGGATCAAGCAGTTTCCTTGCACTTTAAACAACATGGCCATTCTGTCACTCAGCTGAGGGTGCAAGTTATAGATCATGCACCCCAACATCCTAGAAGGGGGGATAGGAATAAAACGTTTCTAGTGAAAGAAGCGAGTTGGATTCGGAGACTTGGTACCATGGGGAGGGGGGGTCTGAATAAAGAATATGACTTACTAGCATGTATTTAATATAAGGGTAAACTTGCTGTGCCTTTAAATTGAAATGAGTGGGATCTATAACTAATATTGTAGTTATGCTTTTATTTTAGTGCCTTGGGAGCCGGGGACGAACATCGGTGGTCTGTATGTTTCCCCCCCCCCCCCCCCCCCCCCCTCTTCTTGATACTCTAACAGGTGGTGGGACCTGCGAGCCGGTGGTGAGTTCTGTAGCCCATTCGCTATTAATATATGTTTATTTATTTAGCGCAGAGCCGGCTTACTAGCTGGCTGCGCTTGTATATGGTCACCATGGTGATAGTGCGTCTGGTGGACGCCCCCTGGTGACACAGGCATCACATGATGGAGTCACATGGCGCTAGACGTCATGATGACTCATTCAGGAAGCGGCTGGGTTGGAGGACGCATTGCCGTCTTGCAGAGTGTCGGCTCCTGGTGAGTGCTGCGCAACTGCGCATATATCTACATATACAATGAGCGGTTTCCTACGTGGTCCGCTTTGTGGGGGTGGTCTATATGCATATAGGGGCTGGTTGGCAATATTATGGGATGTTTCCCATTTACATATTAGATACTGCAGTTTTCTATGCAGTCCGCTTGACCACCGCTGTGAGCTGATTGGCTACAAGGCACTTGCACCTGATTGGTGCTGGAGCTCAGTGACCACTATATAAGAACATGTGGTGTATTGTATAAGTGTGATACGATTCTACACAGCTTGATAAAGGTCTGAGGACCGAAACAGCGAGGCTGTCGCTGAACAGGATGACTGTCATGCTGCTGTTTTAAACCAATAAAGAGCTATATTTACTGATGGTGCTGACTTGATTGGAAAGGAAGTTTGGAAATTATCTATTTGGCAGGTAAATCTAACAGAAAATCTTACAGAAAATTGTATGTACTAGGCATGAATTCACTTATGCTGGGATTACATGATACTTTTTTTTGTAAGAGTCGTTCCGATAGATGCCTTTGATGATAAAACTCCGACATGTCCGATGTTCCACTTGATTCGTTTCTGCTCGATTTCTTACAAAAGTCAATGGAATAAAGATAAGAAAAACGAGTGGAAGATAAGAGAATCGAGCAGGAAATCTAATGGCTAATAGATTGCGCGCCGATTCGAGCGCAAAAAACGTATTGAGTAATCCCAGCATAAAGAAGCTTGCCTTATTAAGGTGTAGAGATACGTTTTCACAGTGGGAGAGTTATCTTATCACTTCAGTCCTTAATTTACATCCTATGTAGTTATTTTCACATGCAGTTAATTAACAGCCTGCCTGCTTTAACTTTAGAATTCTTTAGTTACTGTATTTTAAGGATTGAAATGTTAACTCTATAGAACGCTCCTTAATGTAAGACATAAACAGATAGACAGAACAAATAATTCAAAAACATTGGCCAATATTGCAACAGGATCAATCCCTGAATAAGGTAGTCCCATCAAGACCAAAGTTTATATACAGACAGGCTCCGAACCCCAGTGATGTATTGGTGCCCAGTTGTGTGGACCCATAGTGAAGCCTACAGCATTTTGCCAAAGACCAGGTTACTTCCCATGTAGGGATTGTTGTATATGTAGGGATACATCTAGCATTAGGGGAGACATGGTCACCTCGAGCAAAGATGGGAAAAGGTATCAAATTAATGTCAAACATGCTCCTCGTTGTATGTGGTACATGTGCTGATGTGCACATGTAACCTACAATATGTTGGTAGGACGTCGAGGCCGCTTAAAAAAACGCATATACGCATATTTATAATTTACAAAAAGGTTACATGTGGTACAGTGTCAGCGCATTTTGCCAAGGTTCATAATAAAGATCCGAGTGGCATGAAGGTGTTGGCTATTGAACAAGTTCACACACACTGGCGGGGATCGAATAGATTGCAGCAATTACTGTATGTAGGAAGGAGACTGAATGGATTTACAGGCTGGGCACTATGGAGCCTCACGTTCTTAATATAGAATTGGACATCAACTGTTATGTCGCCAATCCTTGAAGAGTCTGTTATGGTTCTGTGTTCCCATGGTTTGTGTGATATATTAATATTAGTTTATGTAGTTAGGTTCGCTGATGTGGGTGGTTATGTGAGGTTCTGTTGGGTAGGTTGATATTAGCATGTTAAAATGGTTTGAGGGTTGTTATGCACTTTATAGGCACTGTACATGGCACTTTTGACTTGTCTGGTTGAGAAGTTGGGCATTATGCCGTGGTGCTTTATTTATGCACTATTTAGATGCACTGTCACTTTAATGATGTTTACACTTAATGTGGTAGTATATAACTTTGGAGGTAGAGAGATACGGGCAATTTTGATGTATATCAGTATAGGAATTTTGTGGTTATGTTGGTTCATATACTTGGATAAATAGGGAATATGCACTTTAGTAGATAATGCTACTGTGACAGGTGACTTATGGAATCGTCACTGTAGAGGTGGCATGATCTTTGTAGGTTGCACTGTTGAGTTGAACTGTCACTTTAAGGTATAGTTGTGACTACATCAGGTGATCTAAGGACTGATCGTGATGTCGTTTTGGGGTTCACTGTATATATGGGGGTGTACGCTGTAAGGTTTACACTGTCACTTTAAAATATCTTGTATAGGTTGCACTGTCACTTTAAGATTTTGCATAGGTTGCACTGTCACGCTGTAATAGGTTGCCCTGTCACCTTCAGGCATTTGGGTAATGACTATGGAGTGATGGCAGTGTCACTTTATATGCACTGTCAGGGTGAGTGTGCATGGGGGAAGTATTCACACTGTATAGTATCTGCATAGTATCAAACGTGGGAGGGATCTGCCATAGCAATGTAGTGATGGATGCACAGCCTTTTTGCAGATTGCAGAAGACAAACTGAGGTAGGATAAAGCGGGACCGAGGCAATTATAATATATACAATTGTGTAATAATGCTGGTATCCTGATTTTTAAAGTATATTTGGGTTTTATATGTTTGTGGAGCATGATCCACAATGTTATTTTTAATGTACACCGCTCCTCACCGGGTTGCCTAGCGATAAGAGGGCAGAGTTGCGGGCGGAGCCCTGGAGGGGCAGCGACGGTATTTGAATTATGTCAGCAGAGCGTGTTGCCAGCCCCTGAATGAGTCATTGCGACGAAACGTGTAGGGCGGAGCTAGGCAGCACGCTGACAGACCAGGAAGTACAGGCATACCCAGTGAGGACGGATTGCCCTGTGTCCGCAGCCAGGGCTTCTGGATCTTGTTCCTTAAGTGGATTGTCTTGCCTGCTTTTAAATAAAGAAGTCTTTTGTATTCTCAGCCGGAGGATGGTTACTGCACAGCACTTTTGGTATGCTATATGAACCAAGACGCCAGTCGGTGAGTTGATTC
Source organism: Hyperolius riggenbachi (assembly GCF_040937935.1). NCBI lineage: Eukaryota > Metazoa > Chordata > Amphibia > Anura > Hyperoliidae > Hyperolius > Hyperolius riggenbachi. The sequence goes on from NC_090655.1 coordinate 182,022,948, forward strand.
ACAAAGGGGGAAGATCTGTATCATCCCAGTGGTGAAGGCACGTCCCTCTGGAGTGCAGCACGCGGTGTCAATCATATATTGTATAGACAGTGCTGAGCACTATGTGCGCCCTCGTTTTGTTTTTATTATAGGGTATCTTATCTCCGTGGGAGAGTGGACTGAGTATGCACAACAAGTAATTAATGTATAAACTTAAAGACAAAAGAGTTAGAGAATCTGTACTGTGAAAATCTTACATACAGTAAATAGAAGTACCAGTCTGTCTGTAGTCTTCTCCTAGCCCCCTCTGTGACATTTTCTCTGCTCCTGCTGCTTGGTGATAAAATCACTGTTTTCATTGTTTTTGTAAACCATTAAGATGGCCACCAAACGGGAAATACATCATCAGAGCAGGTGCCTGTTTGCAGATGCTTCTCTCAAACGTGACTTCACTGCTGTAATATTTCTCCCACGTGTTGCCTTGGTTGCTTGTCTGGGCTTTGAACTGATCTTTCTGCACTCACAGCTGTTCACAAGGTCACAGACAGGCTGGCTGTGAGCAGAGAGCTGTCTGTGACTAATAATCAAAACACACACACACACACACACACACACACACACACACACACACACACACACACACACACACACACACACACACACCCTGTAGGGAGGGGGGGTGCATAACTTCTCCCTATCGCAGCACATTCCTCTCTGGGCTAACAAGGCTCGACAAAGGATTAGATTAGATATAATACAGAAACAGTGCAACTAGAAAAGGCTGCAGTAAGCCAGACCACATTAAAATGGGTATAGGAACTTATAGGATAGAAGAAATGGGGCTGAACATTTTGTTGGTGACAACAGTAGAAACAACTCAGAAACTTTATTAAAGACAGGAGATAAGCTTAGTGAATTGAGGCCTATGTGGCCTGCAACTAAGTGCGTACATACGCCCGATCTCTTCAGACGACTGGTCGTTAGACTCGCCCGCGGGGCTGGCCGTTCTGATGACTGATCTGCTCAGTGGATCGGTCAAAACCGGTCTTATCAGCCTGCCGACAGACTGTACACACAGGGAAACTGTCGTCAGAACGGCTCCCCGCAGGCAGGTCTGACGACCCGTCGTTTGAAGAAATCAGGCATGTGTATGCACCTTACAGCTACATACACACATCGGATTTTTGCAAACGACTGGTCGTTTGGACGTCAAATAGGGCGCGTGTACAGTCTGTCGTTCAGTTGATAAGAATGGACTTGAGCGATCCGCTTGGCGGATCGCTCAAGTCCAGTCTTATCAGCTGAACGACAGACTGTACACTTGCCCGATTTGACGTCCAAACGACCAGTCGTTTGCAAAAATCCGACTTGTGTACGAGCCATAAGAGTGTTTCAGATATTTGCCCTTTTGTGATTGAGTTTGCCACCCCTGGTCTAAAAGTATTTAGATTAGTTATCAGTGCTATGACCACTCCTTGATCAAAGACCACTTTAGTAATGCTAGTAACTTTTCACTAGTGAATATATTTTTTCTGTTAATTTTTTTTTTTTAACCTTTGGGGACCGCTGTAGGCAAATCCTACGCCGCAGTTTTGGCTGACTAAAGGCTAGTACACACTAGCAATTTTGATTGGGCAATGATTGGTCAATTTTACCACCTCCATGTAGTATGACCATTTACCTATATAATCTGCATAGAATTGAAAATCTGTTTGGCCCTCATACTACATGGAGGAGGTAAAATTGACCAATCATTGCCCAATCAAAATTGCTAGTGTGTACTAGCCTTAAGACTGATGCGGTTTAAGATTTACACCACCTGCCATTTCCCAACAAGATTGTGTGCACCCGAGAGGGGAGATTAAGCTGTCATATAACAGCTAACATCTCCACTCAGTGATCAGAAGCCATCGCGATTGGCTCCTGATCACGTGATCACTACGATCGCCGGTGGATTGTAGTGATCACTAACAGAGCAGCTGCAATTTCATAACCTACATGCGCTGCGTTAGGGACACGTTGTACGACTTTAACATCGCATCAATCGCAACGTCCCACTGTGAAAGAGGCCTAAGGTATAGACACTATTTCTCCATTCAGACCACAGCAGCTTTAACCGTTTATTGCTCGGTCATACAAGCTACTATCTAAATTAATTTTACCTCCTTTTCTTGTCACTAATACAGCTTTCTTTTGATGCTATTTGATTGCTGCTGTGATTTTTAGTTTTTATTATATTCATCATTTTTTTTTTTACTTTCTGTGCTGACATTTTTCAAATAAAGTAAAATTTCTGTATACGTTTTTGTCCAAATGTGTTGTGCTACATGTCTTTGATTAAAAAAAATCCAATAAGTGTAAATTTATTGGTTTGGGTAAAAGTTATAGTGTTTACAAACTATGTTGCTAAAAGTTAATTTTCCCATTTTGAAGCATCTCTGACTTTTCTGAGCACCTGTCATGTTTCATGAGGCGCTAGAATTCCAGGATAGTATAAATCCCCCCCCCCAAATGACCCCATTTTGGAAAGAAGACATTCCAAGGTATTCATTAAGAGGCATGGTGAGTTCATAGAAGTTTTTATTTTTGTCACAAGTTAGCAGAAAATGACACTTTGTGACAAAAAAAGAAAAAGTTTCAATTTTTGCTAACTTGTGACCAAAAAAAAAATGAAATCTGCCACGGACTCACCATGCTCCTCTCTGAATACCTTGAAGTGTCTACTTTCCAAAATGGGGTCATTTGTGGGGTGTTTACTGTCCTGGCATTTTGGGGGGTGCTAAATTGTAAGCACCCCTGTAAAGCCTAAAGGTGCTCATAGGACTTTTGGCCATTAGCGCACCTAGGCTGCAAAATAGTGTCACACATGTGGTACCGCCGTACTCAGGAGAAATAGTATAATGTGTTTTGGGGTGTATTTTTACACATACCCATGTGGATAGGAGAAATATCTCTGTAAATTAGATTTTTTTAAATTTTTTTTTACACACAATTGTCCATTTGCAGAGCGATTTCTCCCACCCAGCATGGGTATGTGTAAAAATACACCCCAAAACACATGATACTACTTCTGAGTACCGCGATACCACATGTGACACTTTTTTTTGCAGCCTAGGTGCGCTAAGGGGCCCAAAGTCCTATGAATACCTTTAGGATTTCACAGGTCATTTTGAGGCATTTGGTTTCCAGACTACTCCTCACGGTTTAGGGCCCCTAAAATGCCAGAGCAGTATAGGAACCCCACAAGTGACCCCATTTTAGCAAGAAGACACCCCAAAGTATTCCGTTAGGAGTATGGTGAGTTCATAGAAGATTTTATTTTTTGTCACAAGTTAGCGGAAATTGATTTTTATTTTATTTTTTTCACAAAGTGTCATTTTCCACTAACTTGTGACAAAAAATAAAATCTTCTATGAACTCATCATACACCTCACGGAATACCTTGGGTTGTCTTCTTTCTAAAATGGGGTCACTTGTGGGGTTCCTATACTGCCCTGCCATTTTAGGGGCCCAAAACCGTGAGGAGTAGTCTAGAAACCAAAATGGAATGTATAGTGTGGCGCCTATGAAACTGACAGCTGCTCAACCTAGTATGGGGTAATCCCAAAGACCCCTAATTTTTGAAAAAGCAAACTAAACAGTACTAGGTAGGCGCTAATTATTGCAATCAATTTATTATATAAAATAAGCAATGAATGGATATAAAATTCTATAACATAAGATGATTGATCATTCACATGCACACACTTCAATCACAACCACTGCCCTGCTGCAGCAGAAAAATCCCAAAAACTAAAAAATATAGATTGAATAAATAGTACAAAATGATGCAATGAGATATTGAAGCCCACTGTATTAATGTGTTGTTATAAAAGAGTCTTCTTCAATAAGAAAGCCTGATGTGCTATATCCAATATTATGAGAAGTAATAATAGTGGGACTTGGTTATCCTAGTGATAAAATATCACAATGTTCAGTCAAACAGGAGCTTTGAGAAAGGAAGGCGTACCTTCTGAAACGCGTTAGCGATTGGCCAGGTTGCAGTGACGTCACTAGCTCCATCGCGGAAGGAGGTGTTTCCAGCACGGACAGCGTGATCTGGTGGAGTTCGGGATTACGGCAAGACTTTCCGGACACCAAGCGCTGTTACATCCTCACTGAAGCCGGGTTAGCTTGCCCGACTCTGCTGCTACTCACTATCGAACAGCTGGTCTTAGTCTCTCCTGCCCAGCCCCCGGCCGGGGCGGACAGGATTGAGCGGCTCCAGTCTTGACATTGCGGATCATCTACGGAGGTTGTGAGTAACTAACACTTCCTGGACTATCCATTATCTTTGCATTTGCCGATATTTGCTCCTGTTTGACTGAACATTGTGATATTTTATCACTAGGATAACCAAGTCCCACTATTATTACTTCTCATAATATTGGATATAGCACATCAGGCTTTTTTATTGAAGAAGACTCTTTTATAACAACACATTAATACAGTGGGCTTCAATATCTCATTGCATCATTTTGTACTATTTATTCAATCTATATTTTTTAGTTTTTTTAGTTTTTTTGATTTTTCTGCTGCAGCAGGGCAGTGGTTGTGATTGAAGTGTGTGCATGTGAATGATCAATCATCTTATGTTATAGAATTTTATATCCATTCATTGCTTATTTTATATAATAGATTGCAATAATTAGCGCCTACCTAGTACTGTTTAGTCTAGAAACCAAATGCCTCAAAATGACTGGTGATGACCAGTGGTCTGAGGGACCGAATTTTGTGGAACCAGTCATAAGCAGGGTGGCCTCTTAGATGACAGGTTGTATTAGCACTGAAGTGCAGGAAGCGCAGGATGTTTTCAAATCGTGACCTGGACATGGCAGCAGTGAACATGGGCATGCGATGTATTAGGTGCGTAGACCAAATAAGACCAAAATACATTCTTTTTGACAAGGCCCCAAAAAATGTTACGTTCGGAAACTTGGAGTGGTGTATACCGAAAAGGCTGGGCATGGTAGCTTGGATTGGCGGTTTCGTATTGTGTGGCATAACTGTTGGTGTCAGCCACAATTACGTCGTAGAGAGGAGTAGTAATCAGAAAAAAAAAATTCTGTCACTGCGGTGGGGTGGGTGAGGGTGATCAGAAGCCCGCAGGGGGCAGATTAGAGCCTGATCTGATGGATAGGAGTGCTAGGGGGTCACAGGAGGTGATTGATGAGTGTCTCCAGGGGGTGATTAGAGGGGAGAATAGATGCAATCAATGCACTGGGGAGGTGATCGGAAGGGGGTCTGAGGGGGATCTGAGGGTTTGGCCGAGTGGTCACGAGCCCACATGGGGCTAATTAGAGCCTGATCTGATGGGTAGGAGTGCTAGGGGGAGACAGGAGGTGATTGATGGGTGTATCAGGGTGTGATTAGAGGGGGGAATAGATGCAAGCAATGCACTGGGGAGGTGATGAGGGGGGGGGGGTCTGAGGGTGTGAGCGGGTGTTTGGGTTCCCGCAAGGGGCAGATTAGGGTCTGATCTGATGGGTAGCAGTGACAGGGGGTGATTGATGGGTGATCAGTGGGTGATTAGAGGGGAGAACAGATGTGAACAATGCACTTGGGAGGTGATCTGTGTGAGGGTGTGGGTGAGTGATCAGGTGCCCGCAAGGGGCAGGTTAGGGTCTGATGTGATGGGTGGCAGTGACTGGGTGATTGACAGGTGATCAGTGGGTGATTACAGGGGAGAATAGATGTATACAGTACACGGGGGGGGGGGGTGATCAGGAGCCCCCAGGGAGCAGTTTAGGATCTGATCTAAAATATAGCGTTGACAGATAGTGACTGGGTGATTGGGTGCAAACAGTGGTCTGAGGGGTGCTGTGGGCAATCAGGGGGCAGGATCAGTTTGTTTGGGTGTATACTAGAAGGGCTGCCTCCTGCCCTGGTGGGGGCCTCGATCACTGGGAATACCAGGGCAGGAGGCAGCCTGTATAATACACTTTGTATACATTACAAAGCGTATTATACACTTTGTAGCGGCAGATCGAGGGTTAACACCTGCAGGCGCTGCTAATTGGCCGGCGGGTTGATGTCGCAGGTGGGTGGAGCCTGATGCGCGATCCCCGGCTATTCAGCCCCCCAGGTGCCGCCACCGCCGCCAATACTCGTCCTGGGGGTGCCACTTTGCTGACGCCCATAGGTAGTGGGCGGTCGGCAAGTGGTTAAGCTACCAGGAAGCAATAAAATACTCAAAATAATTTTGATATTACCTTTTTACTTACTTTTGGTAATTTTTTTTAATTGTAAAGTGCTGAAGTTATTTTAAAGATAAGATGAAAACTTATCTCCTAGGAAACAAAACATTGGAAAAGAAGTTAAAGGAATACTATCGATTCACATATTTTTTTTCAATTGACACAGGAATTGTTTGGGAAGTGCTGCTAAGTACTGGTGTATACATTTTAGTAGCAACTTCTTTGTTTACTGTTAGCAAAATACATTCAAAGTTTACTGACGCCAAAACTGACGGCTGACTGAGCCATGAGGAGAGGGGAAATTCCCCTCACACTTGATCAGTTAACTCTATATGTAGCTCTGTGTGTGACAGAGAGAGACAGGACACAGGAGCTGCAGCTGTTGGGAGCTCTGTTTCTGACTGAAGTGTCTGAAGAGAGCAGAGGAAATGTAACTAATTGTCACAGCTTTTTCATATTGTTTTTGCTTTCAGAGTTTGATATGTTTGATATTTGCTTTCTGTAGTCTGATATGCAACTCTGGCTGTGCATTGAAGCAGACACCCCTTCTGCAATTGATTTGTCCCAATATAGCTAAATCCTACCCTCAATAAATTACAGCTTTTGCCTCTGATATTTAACATGAAAAGTAGGAAAATGTTTACACAGCTACTTAGACATTATTTGTACATTGTAATCTTAGAACACTTGGGTATTGATAGTATTCCTTTAATTGAATAAGGGCCTATGTTTCCTGTCTGCGAGAAAAGTGTCATATCCCTGGGTATTCCATAGCAAATATTGCTATGCTAGATGCTCATCATATGGTCTGATTATACAATTGTTATACAGTCTTACCATGTTTGTAATGTGAGGGCCTACCTAAACTGTCTCTATATTACATCTCTTTTGTTGAACTCCATGTTTCATAGATATTGGTGGTAAAACTGTGATATAAAAATAAAATGGACAACTCCATTTTACAGGGAGTGCAGAATTATTAGGCAAATGAGTATTTTGACCACATCATCCTCTTTATGCATGTTGTCTTACTCCAAGCTGTATAGGCTTGAAAGCCTACTACCAATTAAGCATATTAGGTGATGTGCATCTCTGTAATAAGAGGTGTGCATAATTATTAGGCAACTTCCTTTCCTTTGGCAAAATGGGTCAAAAGAAGGACTTGACAGGCTCAGAAAAGTCAAAAATAGTGAGATATCTTGCAGAGGGATGCAGCACTCTTAAAATTCCAAAGCTTCTGAAGCGTGATCATCAAACAATCAAGCGTTACATTCAAAATAGTCAATAGAGTCGCAAGAAGCGTGTGGAAAAACCAAGGCGCAAAATAACTGCCCATGAACTGAGAAAAGTCAAGCGTGCAGCTGCCAAGATGCCACTTGCCACCAGTTTGGCCATATTTCAGAGCTGCAAAATCACTGGAGTGCCCAAAAGCACCAGGTGTGCAATACTCAGAGACATGGCCAAGGTAAGAAAGGCTGAAAGACGACCACCACTGAACAAGACACACAAGCTGAAACGTCAAGACTGGGTCAAGAAATATCTCAAGACTGATTTTTCTAAGGTTTTATGGACTGATGAAATTAGAGTGAGTCTTGATGGGCCAGACAGATGGGCCCGTGGCTGGATTGGTAAAGGGCAGAGAGCTCCAGTCCGACTCAGACGCCAGGAAGGTGGAGGTGGAGTACTGGTTTGGGCTGGTATCATCAAAGATGAGCTTGTGGGGCCTTTTCGGGTTGAGGATGGAGTCAAGCTCAACTCCCAGTCCTACTGCCAGTTTCTGGAAGACACCTTCTTCAAGCAGTGGTACAGGAAGAAATCTGCATCCTTCAAGAAAAACATGATTTTCATGCAGGACAATGCTCCATCACATGCGTCCAAGTACTCCACAGCGTGGCTGGCAAGAAAGGGTATAAAGAAGAAAAACGAATGACATGGCCTCCTTGTTCACCTGATCTAAACCCCATTGAGAGCCTGTGGTCCATCATAAAATGTGAGATTTGCAAGGAGGGAAAACAGTACACCTCTCTGAACAGTGTCTGGGAGGCTGTGGTTGCTGCTGCACGCAATGTTGATGGTGAACAGATCAAAACACTGACAGAATCCATGGATGGCAGGCTTTTGAGTGTCCTTGCAAAGAAAGGTGGCTATATTGGTCACTGATTTGTTTTTGTTTTGTTTTTGAATGTCAGAAATGTATATTTGTGAATGTTGAGATGTTATATTGGTTTCACTGGTAAAAATAAATAATTGAAATGGGTATATATTTGTTTTTTGTTAAGTTGCCTAATAATTATGCACAGTAATAGTCACCTGCACACACAGATATCCCCCTAAAATAGCTAAAACAAAAAACAAACTAAAAGCTACTTTCAAAAATATTCAGCTTTGATATTAATGAGTTTTTTGGGTTCATTGAGAACATGGTTGTTCAATAATAAAATTATTCCTCAAAAATACAACTTGCCTAATAATTCTGCACTCCCTGTATGGTGTGTTTCCAAGCACAGTTCACTATACTATGTTAGTTTGATGATCATATTGGTTACCCATAGATTGTTAAAAAATTTTTTAATCAATTTTGTTGACCGAGTTAAAAATCTACTTATGATCACTTGCTGAGAGAAATCACCATTATCAGTTTATTTATTGGAAGTATGATCCAAGAAGTTAGGCCACTGATTTTTTTTTTTCTGATTTCTGCTGAAATGTAGTACAATACTCTCAAGTAGATTTCGGTACTTATCCGTTAGCCGGGCGCATCCGGCAGGTGGCGCTGTTGTAGCGAATTTCGATGCGCTGGGTTGTATCTAATTCCATTCATACTTCAACGTAGTACTGTGTGAATGGAAGCGCCGCAGGTGGCGCTAATTACATTGATACGTTGATAACAATACAGTGTTAATGGCAAGGAATACATTGTATTTGAAGTGGCTGGCACTTTTACATGGAATTCAAATGAAGGCGGCGGCAATGCAGATGAAGCCGCCGCCTTCCTCTGTTCTTCTTCTTCTTCTCCCCCTTTGCCCTCCTCTCGCTTCTACAATGCTGGCAGCCTGCGGGGACATGCGTCTCCCCCCAGAGTCGTTCGTCGCGGCAGGGAATCCTGCTTGTTTCCTTGCGACGAACGACTGTGGGGGGGGGGACAGGTGTGCCCCCCCCCAGCTGGCAGGGTTGTATAGTTGAGAGAGGGCAAAGGGGGAGAAGAAGAACAGACGAAGGCGGCGGCTTCATCTGTTACATTGCCGCCGCCTTCATTTGAATTCCATTAAGTGCCAGTGCCGGCCACTTCAAATACAATGTATTCCTTGCCATTAACACTGTATTGTTATCAACGTATCAATGTAATTAGCGCCACCTGCGGCGCTTCCATTCACACAGTACTACGTTGAAGTATGAATGGAATTAGATACAACCCAGCGCATCGAAATTCGATACAACAGCGCCACCTGCCGGATGCGCCCGGCTAACGGATAAGTACCTAGATTTCTAATTTGTTTGGATAGACTAAACATTGACAAAAAATATATAAACTCAAGCAAAGTCCTTGCAGAACTGTAAAACTTAGCCTGGTAAGGAAGAGGGTTTAATATGTTTGTACTGAAAAGCAAAGTACCCTTGCAACCCCCTAGGGAACAAGGGGTTAACGCTTGCAAGCCTTTTTTTTTTTTTTTTTTTTAATCCCACTTTTGACAAGCAAGCACTTCCACGTGTGCACAGTACTGTCAAACATGACATTGGCCATTGCATTGTACAGCTGCGTCCAATTTATTTGATAAATGGTGGACGTTGCATAGAGAAAGATGCATACATGTGCACATTTTCTTCTATTTGTATCAAAGGCTGCGTTCTTACTGTAAGTAATGCGCAGCGCACACCTTATAACACGTTATTTCAAAGCCTGGTCAATGTGTATGCACATATTTAAACAAATGCACTGCATACAGCAAGTCACAAGTTAGTTTGCACTTCTGAGTTTCCCAAAAATCATCACATGCATTCCATTGGCTTAGTAGATGATACATTTTACTGTATTGTGTGTCTGTCTTTAATTCTGCCAACCTAGAAAGACCTGGTGGGCCAGTCTGTCTACATAAGCAGTCGGAGAGATTGAGAGCAATTTAACAGAGGCTGGCATTTGGTGACAGATTTCAGCACAACTCCTACAGAGCTTGAATATGAGCCAGGCCAGATCTCCGAGTTATCGAAAGTCAGAATGGAAACACAGAGCCTGAAGTTTCCCCTTGCCAAGACATGTTTGTGACAAGGGTATTCAGCTGCTATCAAGCACATATCCCAATTAGCTAAAACTCTCTGTTAGTTCCCTGCCCCCGATGACTGATTCACATTGTCCTCTTCCTGTTATTAAATGTCAGTTTTCACTCTTGTGCATTTTCACTTTTCATCAGTATTAATTACTGGGCTCTGGTTACTCAATGTCAGAAGGTATTTAACATGAAGACACATTGTAGTTGCTGAATGCCTCTCATATTATACACTGCCCCTCCAGCTTCAGACTTCTATCAAACTGGTGCTTGATTTGAATACTGTAATTGGTTAGAGGTGTTCATTTCTCACAAAGGAGTGTATTTCCTTTCCGTGCATCTGGTCAGATGATATGAGACCTATTGTAAGTCAGTGAGGACAGGAATCAATGGGCTTGATGCGTCTGTGGCGCCAGGACAGTGTATCTCCATATGCTGTGTATATTAGTCTCCTCCCGTTGTTCCTTTTTTTTGCTTGCTTCATAGTGATTACACTTTTTTTCATTATGCATAATGCATAAACATTTGTTCTGCATTGCCAACACAGAATATTCTTTTGATTTTGACCTAGAAAGAAATGGAAACCTTGTAAGAGACCACATTCTTATTGCAGAGTTAAAGTCCAATTGAGAAAGTAGCCCAACACAACAAAAACACTTAAATTGAACCTGAACTTAGAACTTCCTCTCTGCTCTAAAAGATAAGCAACAGCATAATAAACTTTAAAGAAAAATGTCTTTGTTGCACCTGATACAAATCCTGTAAAAATCTGCAGTGTCTACTTCCTGCTTTCATGGAAGCAGACCTAGTGTTAACATCCTCTGTTTACAAATTGGCTGCTCTGCAGAGGCAGCCAGCTGATACAGCTGAGAGATTAAATTACAGTTGTGATTAGTCATAAATGAGGGGTAATTACATTTGACATTAAAGGCATACTTTGCCCTATTCAATATCTTAAACGTGATTACCTCCAGATTTCACTAGCCATTAAATGCCTTTAAACCACACTACCTTCCAATATTTTTGTCCTATCTGTAATATCTTTACCCCAGCTTTTTGGGTTACCATATGCCAACTTTTCAACTGTGTGACTTTCAGCTGTATGTCAGCTACAGATAATTTATGCGTAGTTGGTGAAAATAATACATCAAAATAATTTATAGACCAGACTTTGGACATGTCCACCACTCTTGCTTGTATAAATGAATGTATTTGGGCATAATACAGATAATGAGATTGTGGTATCCCTCGCATTAAGCTAATTTTTAAAAGTATACCACCAATTTTCAGCAATACATAAGAGATCTCCCCATTTTAAAATCTCCTTATTCTCCCATTCTATAAAGCCCCTGTGTGACATGCTGGGTGTAAAACCATGGTGTCTCCACAATGGCATACACTCATCTAAAGGATTATTAGGAACACCATACTAATACGGTGTTTGACCCCCTTTCACCTTCAGAACTCCCTTAATTCTACGTGGCATTGATTCAACAAGGTGCTGAAAGCATTCTTTAGCAATGTCGGCCCATATTGATAGGATAGCATCTTGCAGTTGATGGAGATTTGTGGGATTCACATCCAGGGCACGAAGCTCCCGTTCCATCACATTCCAAAAATGCTCTATTGGGTTGATATCTGGTAACTGTGGGGGCCATTTTAGTACAGTGAACTCATTGTCATGTTCAAGAAACCAGTTTGAAATGATTCAAGCTTTGTGACATGGTGCATTATCCTGCTGGAAGTAGCCATCAGAGGATGGGTACATGGTACTTCAACAATGTAGAAAAGGGCACTCTACAGGCTTCAAACTTTCGTTTGTGGTTTATTTGAGCCTGGACACATACATGTTACGGGTCACCTGACCCTTCCTCAAATGTACACACTTGAGGAAGGGTCAGGTGACCCGTAACATGTGTGTGTCCATGTTCAAGTAAACCACAAACGAAAATTTGAAGCCTGTGGAGTGCCTTTTTCTACATTGTTGAAGATTGTTGGTTAGCAGGAGTGGTGTACCTGCAGTGAAAAGTGCACCGGCTAGTGCTGCCTTATCCAGGTGGCTGGACTGATTTCCAAGGTGACTATTGAAATGGGTACATGGTAGTCATGAAGGGATGGACATGGTCAGAAACCATGCTCAGGTAGCCAGTGACATTTAAACAATGCCCAATTGGCACTAAGGGGCCTAAAGTGTGGCAAGAAAACATCCCCCACACCATTACACCACCACCAGCAGCCTGCACAGTGGTAACAAGGCATGATGGATCCATGTTCTCATTCTGTCTACGCCAAGTTCTGACTCTATCAAGACTCCTCAGACCAGGCAACATTTTTCCAGTCTTTAACTGTCCAATTGTAGCCTCTTTTTCCTATTTGTAGTTGAGATGAGTGGTACCCAGTATGGTCTTCTGCTGTTGTAGGCCATCCGCCTCAAGGTTGTGCGTGTTGTGGCTTCACAAATGTTTTGCCGCTTACCTCGGTTGTAACGAGTGGTTATTTCAGTCAACGTTGCTCTTCTATCAGCTTGAATAAGTCGTCCCATTCTCCTCTGACCTCTAGCATCAACAAGGCTTTTTTCGCCCACAGGACTGCCGCATACTGGATGTTTTTCTCTTTTCACATAATTCTTTGTAAACCCTAGAAATGGTTGTGCGTGAAAATCCCAGTAACTGAACAGATTGTGAAATACTCAGACCGGCCCATCTGGCACTAACAACCATGCCACCTTCAAAATTGCTTAAATTACCTTACTTTCCCATTCTGACATTCAGTTTGGGGTTCAGGAGTCTTGACCAGGACCACACTACTAAATGCATTGAAGCAACTGCCATGTGATTGGTTGATTAGATAACTGCATTAATGAGAAATTGAACAGGTGTTCCTAATAATCCTTTTGGTGAGTGTATATTTGGAGAACTGTTTCCTGAGTTCCTTCCATGTTCGCCAAGTATTTTAATCATTCTGCTAGTTTTTAGATAAAGTAAAGGGGCTTTAAATTGGGATTGTCAGCCACAAAAATAAAATTCCATTTACTCACTGTTCTGCATTTATTATGCAGCCTGCAACCTAACCCTGCATTGCAAGCATTCCAGTCTAATCCTAAATATTTCTGCTTTTAATAAATTTCATCTCAGTCAGCCTGGCTCTATTTTGTACATTGCCAATGAGAATGAAGCTTGTCCTCTCCCCTCCCACATTCCTTCTCACTGATTGGCTGAGGGCAGTTCAGCGTGACAGGAGGCTGAGAAGAGAGAAGCTGTGAAATATGATCTATGCTGTGCTCACATGTGCTAACAAAGCAAGCTAGATGTGACAGTGCAATTTCTAGGAGAAAAAAAAGAGTAAATGATAAAATGACATCAAGATTGGCTTCACCAGAAGAAGTAAAAAATGGAAAATGCTAGGAACAGTTTTATCTTTTACTATAAATAATTCACTGAAATCAGAATGTGGACAGTATGATACATAAGTTATGTAAGTAGTATTTATCTACTTATAAATGTGTTGTTTTTCCTGGGATAATATGGCTGTTCCTTCTGCTTTAAAGGATGCAGAGCTTTTACAAAAAAATAAGTTTTACTCACCTGGGGCTTCATCCAGCCCTTAGAATTGTGTAAGGTCGCACGCGTGGTTCCACTGTCAGTCAGGGCTCCTGGTCTCCCCTCCAGAAGATCACAACCTGCGACCAGGTTGGGATCTTCTGCGCATGCACAATTGCTCCGAGCAGCTCTTGGTATCACACTCCCGGCACCGAGAGCGCTCTGCGCTTGCACAGTTCAATGAGAATTGAACTTTGCAAACGCAGCGCTCCCGGCATCAGAAGTGCGATGACAAGTGGCACACGGCGCATGCGGAGAAGAACAGGACTTGACAGCAGATATGGAGGGGATACCGGAGACCTGGCTCACGGCGGAATCGTGGAGTGGGACCTACTGACATCATTGGGAGTCCCGATCCACCCCTCAGCGCTGCCTGGCACTGATTGGCCAGGCAGCGCACGGGGTCTGGGGGGGCGTGGCGCGACGAATAGCGGCGATCGAGCGTGGGGCGGCGGCGATCGGTGTGCTGACGCAGCTAGCAAAGTGCTAGCTGCGTGCAGCAAAAAAAAAAGTAAGCAAATCGGCCCAGCAGGGCCTGAGAAAACCTCCTGCGCGGCTCGGGGTTACCGCCAGGAAGGTTAAGCACCAAAAACTGCTGGTACCATAAAACTGCGCATACCAATGATTCACTGCACTGATCCACCACTCTCTCCCATCACCACAGGTCCCTCTCTCTGCTGTCTCTGTGACGGCAGAGCTCTGTGCGCCAGTTAGGAGCCGCTTTCATTGGCTCCTGTCCATCATCAATGTAAGCCAATGGGTTTGTCTTACAGTGATGACAGGGTCAGGAGCCAATGAAATCTGCTCCTGACTGGCTCACAGAGCTCTGCCATCATACTGACAGCAGGGCGAGTGGGTTGCGACGGGGGCAGAGTGTCTCGATCTGTGGGCCTTCACCACTGTGAGTACTGCCGGAGTACTGCCGGAGATTTGTGATGGTTGATAGCGACTGCTAGTTAGTTGAGGTTCGGAAAATCTACTTTACATTTTTGATGTGATTTTGATATTCTTAGCTATTGTTACAAGGTTGGACCATTTTTTTTTCATAAAAAAAAATAAGTAGAAACAAAATAATTAACATAAATAAAAAATTTCAGTGCAGGCAATGCTGTTGCCTCTATAGAAGTCAATCGGATCACATGACAGGGCGATTTCACAGTGCTCAGTTGCGTTGCAGAATAATTTTGCATGTCAGCTCACTGCCCAATTCTTTGAGCCTGTTCACAGTACTGCTTTGTAACTGATTGTGTTATTCTAACTTGCTGCAAGCAGATATTGTATTTATGTCCAGTCTCCATTGCAGTTCACACTAATTATAACGTGTGCAACCACTGTGAACCTATCCTGTGTAAAGCACTGTAGAAAGTGTCCTTGCTATATAAATATTAAATACTAAATAAAACAAATAAGGAAAATGTAACTAATATTTCCAATATTTGGTGTTAATTGAATGTGGCAATCAGCACTCAGGGAGCAGCTGAGTCCCACTGTTATAATTAGGGTAGGTTGGCAAAAAAAGGATGCAGGATATGCAAAAATAATATTTTCTAGTTCTGTTTGCCACCTTTATAAATAGCTTCCCCAGTATAACCTGGCTTCTTGAGGAGCATTTAAAAAATAAATATTTAGCTTATTTTAAAGTCAACAGAAATGTAGCAATCAATTAACAAGGTTTTAGCTTGATTTAAATAAATTAAAAGCTCGATTAATATCCTTACTAAACTGGGCTGAAAGGGGTTGAGGCTTCAGAAATATTGCTATGCCTAAAGTTAAAGGGATACTGTAGGGGGGGTCGGGGGAAAATGAGCTGAACTTACCCGGGGCTTCTAATGGTCCCCCGCAGACATAGTGTGTTGGCGCAGCCACTCCCCAATGCTCCGGCCCCACCTCCGATTCACTTCTGGAATTTCTGACTTTAAAGTCAGAAAACCACTGCACCTGCGTTGCCGTGTCCTCACTCCCGCTGACGTCACCAGGAGTGTACTGCGCAGACACAGACCATACTGGGCCTGTGCAGTATGCTCCTGGTGACATCAGCAGGATCGAGAACACGGCAACGCAGGCGCAGTGGTTTTCTGACTTTAAAGTCAGAAATTCCAGAAGTGAACCGGAGGCGGGGCCGGAGCATTGGTGAGTGGCTGCGCGGGCACAGGACGTCTGCGGGGGACCATTAGAAGCCCCGGGTAAGTTCAGCTCATTTTCCCCCGACCCCCCTACAGTATCCCTTTAAGCTACATGCCTTTGAAAGGAACCCACAGTTGAGCTACACACACACGCGCACATACTTACACTTAAACTTCTGCCTATAAATAAAAGTGGGCATGACCCTCACCTGGTAACCTCCAGCAATGACCCACTGTTTTGTAATTAAGAAAAAAATTATAAAAACAGTTACCAGTATTTATTTGCTATTTTTCAGTTGTGCTTTTTTTAGTTTGTCCAGCAGAGGGAGATATGGCCTAAGATTTGTAATGTTATAAAGAAGTACCAAACCAGTTTTATTCAAGTGGACTCCGGCAGGGCTCTTCATTTTTGTCCTAGAAATACATTTAAGACCAAAAATTAAAGAAAATACAGTTTGAATCCTTATTTGTAATAATGTTAATAGATTCATTAGACCATCTAAGCACAATGTGAAAACTTTTGATAGCTCTTAGGGCCCTTTTCCACTAGCAATCGCTAGCGTTCACGCTGAACGCTAGCGATTGCTGAATCGCAATTACCGGCGATTCCCCGATGTTCGCAGCCGCGATTTTGCTATGCTATGCACTGCATAGCAAAATCGCGGCAAATATCGCTCCGCCGCGCGTTCGCGTTCCCGGGAAAAACGAATCGCGGTAGTGGAAATGACCTACCGCGATTCCTATGTTAAAAAGCAAACCGTAGCGATTGTAAAATCGCTAGCGGTTTGCGTTTTTGCGATTCAGCCACCGCGCTGGTGGAAAAGGGCCCTTAGGGCCAGTGCACACCAAAAAATGCTAGCGTAATTGCAAAAGCGTAGCGCTTTTTGAAGTGGTTTTCCTAGGCGACTTTAGGCATGTGCCTAGCGATTTTTCTAAACATTCCTAGCGATTTTTGGAGTGTTTTGGTGTAGTATTTTTTTTATTTTTTGTTACATTACAGCTGTAACTGAATAGCTTCTGTAACAAAAACGCTTGGAAAATTGCTCTGATCTAGCACTGCAGGACCCACATTTGCGCTTGGGAAAAAAGCTCTGGTGTGCTCCATCCCATTCAAATACATTAGCCAAGCGATTTTAACTGGTTCAGCACCGCAGTGGCGAAAATCTCATGCATCCGAGCAACGTTCACCTCCCATTCATTCGCCTATAACTTTATTGCTACTTATCACAATGAATTGATCTATATCTTGTTTTTTCCGCCACTAATTAGGCTTTCTTTGGGTAGTACATTTTGCTAAGAATTATTTTTTTCTAAATCCATTTTAACAGGAAAATTAAGAAAGAAATGAAAAAAATTAATTTCTCAATTTTCGTCCATTATAGTTTAAAATTAATATACGTTACCATAATTAAAACTCGTGTATTTTATTTGCCCATCTGTCCTGGTTATTACACCGTTTAAACGATGTCCCTATCACAATTTATGGTGCCAATATTTCATTTAGAAATAAAGGTGCATTTTTTCAATTTGCGTCCATTATTTATAAGCTTATAATTTTAAATAATATAATAACATACTCTCTTGACATGCATATTTAAAAAGTTCAGACCCTTGGGTAACTATTTATGTTGTTTTTGTTTGTTTTTTCATTGTATTTATTTTTTTTAATAAAAAATTTATGTGGGTCATTTTTGGTGTGGGAGGGAAACTGCTAATTTTAAATGTAAAATAATATAATTGTTTAATTAAAAATGTATGTGGGTGCAGTTTACTATTTGGTCACAAGATGGCCACAGTGAAAAAAGTCCTGGATGCGAACGATCTCGCATCCAGGAACCAAAAAGCAGAGGAGAAGTTTCCTGGGGGCAGAAATACCGCGCTCTCTGGATAGAAAGCGTTGGTTTTTCTGTGGGGAAGTTAGATCGGTGAATGGGAATTATATTCCCATTCACTGATCAGGGGGCTAGCGGCGGGCAGCAGGAGCGCGCCCGATCGCGCGCACCATGCGGCAGGAGCAGCAGTGCCTATCTGGACGAGGAAGCTCGTCCAGATAGGCCGAACTGGTTAAAAGCGCTCAGAAGTGCTCTTGGGGCTTGAGTCACTAAACCGTAATAACTCATATCACACTTTATCAAAGATGTCACACCTTATCAAAAATATCACACCTTATGAAAAGATATCACACCTTATCAAAGTTAACACACCTTATCAGAGTAGCATAGCAAGCGCTACGAACTTATGCCTGCTAATTGGCAATGGCACTCATCCTGCCCTGAGCCCCTGTGGGTTCGTAGCGCTCGCTCTGCTACTCTGATAAGGCATGTTAACTTTGATAAGGTGTGATATTTTTGATAAGGTGTGATATTTGAGTTATCACAGTTTAGTGAATCAAGACCTTGGTTTGCACCAGTCCTTACAAGAGTTTTTAAAGCTTGTGTTGATCTGTTAGATCAGCAGAATTTACCAGTTCTGCAGGTGATCACTAAAGCAAATGCACATTGTTTTAGGTCAGTTTCACACTTTTGTGGTGTGGTTTTCCAGTGAAGGGAGAGTTCGCTGCAGAAGAATTGCACCGCACCAAAGCCCCTTTCACATTACCCTGTGGCAGACAGCGGCGACAGGGTAATGTGCATAGGACTGACCCCATTCAGTGAAGTACTCCCTGCTGGACAGGAAGTATGTCTACTTGATTTCCGTCGGTCCACGCATGAACGCTGCGTTGCACTGCGCTGCATCGTTCGCACTCACTGTGTCGCCATAGACTTGCAATACTGCGTAATCTGTGCGGTAGGCACAGATGACTTTGCAACCCAGTTGCAGCAAAGTAACTACAGTATTTCCATCGCAGCGCATCGCATTGCATTAGTATGGAAGTCTCCATAGACTTTCATTGACTTAGTGGCCTCTTGCGGTAAAATGCTTACTGCAACGCCCTTACTGTGATAATTGTGGTCATGCAGTCAAACATCCTATTTTTTCTCTGTACCTGTTTGGATGTTGGAAATCAACTGATAGTGTGCATATGGCATTAAAGTGGACCCAAATTAAAAATACAAGATTTCAGAAATAAAATCTATTTTCTAAATTATAATAATAAATAGCAGCCTTTTTTCAGCTGCATGATGACAAATATAAAATATTTTACATTTATTGCAGGAACCCCTCTCTTCCTTTCAAATTGCCGGGATTTTTCCGGCAAACTGGTGGAGTAGATGGTGTCCGGCAATGGAGGAATTGCTAATGGCTGCCCCCAGTATAACCCTAGCTATGAAAAGAGAAGGGTGAAAAGCATGCACTGAAATGCTCATAGGCTTGAAGGAGTGTTTATTTATCTTTGTATGTGTCAGAGTGGTGCAACTAAATATTTTTAATTAGAAAAATTTTTTGGTTTGGGTCCGCTTTAACAGCATTCTGGATTTTCTATGGTCTGGAGCTGTGTCCTTGTTAGGTCCTTCTGTAAAAACATTCTTCTGCTTTGCATAATGCCCACACTATAATAGGGGTATAACGCAACACTAGAAAAAACAATAATTATGCTTGAATGTCCAAATGACCAGGAGCAATTCTCACTGTGCACTCTGCACATTATAACATTCATGTTATAGTTTCAGGAAGAAGAACAGAGGCGCCAGAAGAATAAAACCAAACTTTAAAATCGTTAAAAATTGCTTGGGAGGCAGTGGTGGACTTACCTCCTATAAGCAGACACAGAAAACTGTCAATTAATGAAACAAATAGTTTATTGGCATACTCCACAATAGGTTTCAACACGTTTCGCAGGCAATCTCCTGCTTCCTCAGGCAATTAAGAGTGGGGAAATGGAAAGGGTAAGGAGGTTAAAAAAAAGTGCACACATTGGACATGCCGAGAGCGTGTTCTGCACATGTGGCAACAAGAACACCACAGGATGCGCCTGCACATCCTGTTTGCGGGAAGGGGCTGCAAAATGGACGCGCATATACGTACAATCTGCAGCAAAGTTCTATAATGTAATATCTTACAATAGAAGAATGATTCTCTTTTGTACCTTGTTGAATTAAAAGGCTCCCAAGGGGAAAGACATATGGAAGCTCCAATATTTATTTCTTTTGAAACAATACCAGTGGTCTGTCAATCTAACTGATCTTTCTGGTGAGTAATTTCGAAATCACCCACCTGAAAGAAGCATGCAGCTAATCTTGTCAGAAACACCTGGTCTGCATCTTTGTTCTATGTCTATGGCTAAACGTATTAGAGGCACAGGATCAGCAGGACTGCCAGGCAATGTTCATTGTTAAAAGGAAATACCGTATTTTTTGGCATATATAAGACTATAGACTATAAGACGCACCTAGGTTTAGAGGGCAAAAACCTGGGGAAAAAATATACTAAACCTGGTTACTTCCACAGTCCAGGGACGTCTTGTAGATGTAATCCCCGAATTATTGTGCTCCCCTTTTGTCCTCCTCTGTCCCCTGTTTGTCCTCCTCTGTCCCCATTTTTTCTTCTATCTCCACTGCCCCGGTGTGTCCTCCCCTGCCCCCCCCCCCCCCCCCTCCCATGTATAACTATAAGGAGTGGCAGCATGGCTCACCTAATCCATAGCTCCAGCAGCAATCACAGACTGTTCCCCTAGTATCGACTTTTGCTGATGATGAAGAGGAGGGCAAACTAGGGACAATACAGGGAGTCCCTGACATGTCCGCGGTTTGTATCAGCGGGCATTTGTAAGTCAGGGACTCCCTGAATTTGGCATATGGCATGCACAGACTTTTTCTCTTTATTTTTGGGGGAGAAAAAGTGTGTCTTATATGCCAAAATATACAGTAAATATGTCAACCTCCATATGTCTCACGTCGAGTTCCCTTTAAGCAAATGTACTAATATGCACTTTTTGTATTGAATAAAGTATTTTTTGAATATCTTACTAATATTATAAATGCAAAAGTTTGGATGTTTACTTAATTATGCAACAATGATTGAACAGATTTGAATGGAATTTGGCGCACACATAGGGCTTGATGCACTAAACCGTGATAACTCAAATGTCACACCTTATCAAAGATCACACCTTATGAAACGATATCACACCTTATCAAAGATATTGCACCTTATCAAAGTTAACACGCCTTTTTAGAGTAGCATAGCGAGCGCTACAAACGTATGCCTGCTAATTGGCAATGGCACTCGTCCTACCCTGAGCCCCTGCGGGTTCGTAGCGCTCACTATGCTACTCGGATAAGGCGTGTTAACTTTGAAAAGATGTGATATTTGAGTTATCAGGTTTAGTGAATCAAGCCCATAGTACATTACAGATAGTCCCCGGTTAATGAACGAGATAGGGACTGTAGGCTCGTTCTCAACCTGAATCCGTTCTTAAGTCGAAACGCTGTGCCATCTCTGTCCCCTATGCATCCTATGTGCCTCCTTTTGCCTCCAGTGTCCCTCTCTGTGCCTGTTTGTCATCCTGTGCCTCTCTATATCCTCTCTCTGTGCCTCCTTTTGTTCCCCACTCTGTTTGTATCCCCTCTGTGCCTCCGTTTGTACATCCTCCTTAACACTGCTTTGCCCCCTCTGTGCCTCCGTTTGTGCTTCCTTTATGCCCACACTTTGCCCCCGCTGTGCCTCTTTGCTTCATCTGTGTGCCACTTTGCCTATTCTGTCCCTCATTGCACCTTCTATGCCACTTTGCCCCTTCTGTGTCACTTTGCCCCTCTGTGTCACCTCCGTACGAGTCCACCGCTATCTGTCCTCTCTCCGCATCCAGCGCCCTCTAGCCGCGTACAGCATTGCTTCCTGTATGTCATGTGACATACAGGAACCTTTTTGTCACATGACATACAGGAAGCGAAGCCGTGCTGTACGGGGCTAGAGGGAGCTGGATGCGGAGAAGAGAAGGACAGACAGCGTTGGACTCGTACGGAGGTGAGTGCAATTCTGCTGCTGCAGGCACCGGCACTTGGGGGAAGTTTGAAACCGCTTCTTCAAACTTCCCCCACGTGGAAATGACGTCATCGTAACCCCAGGACTACCTGTACCTGGAATAACATATAATAGGATACTTTTTATCCCCATAACCAAAAAGTGGGCGGAAACAAAGTTTCACTGGGAAAATTTAAACTGCAGCCATTCTTACACTGTTAACGGTAGGGTTCTCAAACTTTGCACATTTGGTCACTGGGATTAATATTCAGAAAAGTGGGTGGAGCCTATAAAAGTCAAAATTCACCTATTGATTTTCAAGAGGAATATTTAATTGCTGCCATTCTTGCACTGTTAAAGGAGAACTGTAGTGAGAGGTATATAGAGCCTACCATATTGATTTCCTTTTAAGCAATACCAATTGCCTGGCTATCCTGCTGATCCTCTGCCTCCAATACTTTTAGCCATAGACCCTGAACAAGCATGAAGCAGATCAGGTGTTTCTGACATTTTTGTCAGATCTGACAAGATTAGCTGCATGCTTGTTTCTGGTGTGATTCTGCAGGCAGATAGCTCAGCAGGGCTGCCAGGTAACCGGTATTGCTTAAAAGGAAATCAATATGGCAGCCTCCATTACCCTCTCACTACAGTTCTCCTTTAATGGCTCAAGCCTCAAACCTGGTACAGTTGGTCATTGGGTGACTGGGGTTCAAATTCAGAAAAAGGGGTGGAGCCACAAACAGCCAGATTTGAAGGAGACAAAAGTAAACCGAGAGCCCAATATAGTGTAGTATCTCAGTGACAATTAGTCAGGTGTACAACAAAGTAATGGTTATACTCACAAACGTGGGTCGCCACAAAGGCAACCAGTGGATAAGCGGGCGGGGAAAATTATAACCTGACCCTGAAAATGATTGAAGTCTATCAAAATGCATTCTGTTAGATCAACAGTATTTTTGACAAAGCCCTACATGAGAGGGAAAATCATACCGATTTACTACAGCAGATGAGGAGGTGGAGTTTTGGCAATGCAGCCTTAAATGCTATTTAATGCACATTAGTAGCAGTACTGACCAGGGTGTGCCCAACCAAAGTGTAAAGCTTGCATTAAGAGTACTGTTGAAACTTGCACCCGGTATCAGATTGAGCAGCTGTAACTGAGAAAGCCAAAAAGTACAGCTGCACAGTGAACGAAGACAAGTTTATAGAGCAACATGGTGGGAAGTGACCTTTTTCTCTGCCTGGCAAGTGGCTCAATGGAACACACAGGGACTTGAGATGTTTTTATATATACTGTGTGAAAGACCTATGTTATAAGGAGTGGTGCCTGTGGGAGAAAACTGCAATAAGCCTCTGGGGCAGTGATATGCCCTGTACCACAAAGTCCGGGTCTTACTATGCTTGCAAAGAATGCTTCTGGTTATGGGAGCACAATGGGGGAGCACGTGCAGCCACACTGCACCTTCACAGACTGGCCCCAACTGGCCGAAGTTACCGGGACTGTAGCGGAGGAACAAGGCAATGGAGGAGGACAGCAAGGGAGCGATCAGGACGTGGGGGGCTGGAGGAATCCCCAGGTATGCATAAAACTTCATTCATCTCGGGTACACTTTACGGAATGAACTATAAAACATTTATGAGGCTGAATATTTTAGTGGGACTGTAGTGGTAGTTAGAGAATACCTAATACTTGGACACATGAAAATCAAGCAATCTCAGACAACACCTAATTCTGTGAGGTTTGGACAACAAGCAAGTCATAGCACATAACGCAGTTATCTAGACTAGAGTTCTCCTTTAGTTGGAAAACTTTATTCTAATGACATTACGTAAAAAAACCCAGATAACAGAATCCTTTGCCAAATTTCTTGTACACAGAGGCCTGGTGCACACCAAAAACCGCTAGCAGATCCGCAAAATGCTAGCAGATTTTGAAACGCTTTTTCTTCTTTTTCTGTAGCGTTTCAGCTAGCGTTTTGCGGTTTTGTGTAGCGGTTTTGGTGTAGTAGATTTCCTGTATTGTTACAGTAAAGCTGTTACTGAACAGCTACTGTAACAAAAAACGCCTGGCAAACCGCTCTGAAGTGCCGTTTTTCAGAGCGGTTTGCGTTTTTCCTATACTTAACATTGAGGCAGAAACGCATCCGCAATCCAAAATCTGCTGCAGCCCGGGAGTATGCGTTTCTGCAAAACGCCTCCCGCTCTGGTGTGCACCAGCCCATTGAAATACATTACCCTAGCGGATCCGCACCCGCAGGAGGATCGCAAACCGCAGCGGAAACGCTCTGGTGTGCACTAGGCCAGAGAGATATATACACCTTGTGGTGATGAGCCTGATATAAAGTCTTGTAATAAAATATTCTCAAGTCTTTGAATCTTTTTTTCAGCTTAATAGAAATGAAGAGGGCTATCTTTTGAGTCACTGTGTTTTATACAACTTTAGATTTTCTTCACCCTTGCTGCCTACCCGCTACCCCTCCCAAATGGTATTGAGAAATTCTTATTTTCTTTATTGGGCTTGAGCCCAGTCTTTTAACAGCTCTTTTATAAGCTTCCAGAGACAAATGGGTCCATGCGGTGCCCATTATAATCTCTTACAGAGCGGTTTTATTTGCATTTGTCACTTCTTTCTACAAAGACTAATAGGCGATTAGTTTGCATGGAAGCACAAAATTCTTGATTGCTGTGAAAGGAAGAACAAGAGCTGAGAAATTCCAGAACTGTCTATCAACTGTTTCCAGCTTGAAAGCCTAGCTTACTATTGACATTTTTACGGCAAATTCACTCCAGTGTTTCACTTCCACACCAAAGGAAACCGATTATTCACAAAAACATTCTTATGCTTATAATGTGCCTATTACTTATATTTATCCTAAATCTCATTCCCATGTGTGTATTTTACTACTGTAAAGTAAAAACTCTGGAAGTATGATTTGGTAGAGCTACACCCACACCGAAGCCATTAGCCCAGCATTCTAAGGGGTCAAACCCACTAGCAGCCTTTTCAAAGCGCCAGTGATTTGAAAAAACTTTTGATAATGCAATGCTATGGGGTATTTTTTTTTTATAAAATCACATCGCTCAAGTGGGATCACACCCATAGCATTACATTAGCAAGCGCTCTTAGAGGGTTCCAGGCCTAAGTGTACTTAGATGAACAAGCATTTTTGCCACACTTTGCTCCCCCTTCATTCCACATAGCTAGCCTACATAGTTTTTGCTCAAAGTAATATAATTGTGTAAAAGCAAAAGTTCATAGAAATGTAGTGGTTGAAGCAGCCATTAAAATTTTATGTCAACTGGAGACCAACTTTAGTTTAGAGGCAGCAGACCGTGTGAGGGAAACAGTTTTGCTGCTGCTGATCAATGCAGCTATCAAAATCATTCACTTAGAAAAGCTTTCTTCACTTCCCTGTACATCAGAGCAGAGTCATGCTGGCACACCTCCAAGTCAGTAAAGTGATAAGGCTCCAGGGAAAGTGAAAACAGAAATTGTAACCATTTCAGATACTTTAAAAACACTTTATTATGGGGCGTGGCTTGCTGATGGCCGGGTAAAGACGTACTTCACTTGAGCTCCCGCTGCCCTGACTCCAAAAGACCCATAAATCAGCCAAAAACAGCCTAAGTCCTGCTCCACATGGGCGGTGGAAGAAAGAAGAGGGACTCCAGCTAAAAACCTCGCTCAAGCTCCTCTCAAATCCTCCGGTTTCTGCGTCCACTGGAACGGAGGCTACAACAGCAAGAAGGAGACAACATGGCGACCTCACCTCGCGGTGGACAAGGCCGCATCTCCTCGCCAACAACTTCACTACATAGCCCTACCTCGCAGAAGAACCAGTCACCCGCTCTCTCGCCATCCACACAGCAACAGGTAGATGATCCCATGGCGAACCTGCCTCATGCCGAACAGGGCCGCAAATCCCCGCCATTAGAGTCACCTTGTGGCGTGAGATCTCCGAAGCTTCAATCTTTGGCAAACTCTCCCAAATCCCCGCAGAAGACACTCGTGCACAACCCTTCCTCCCCTACAACCTCGGAGGGTGCAGATTCATACATGGAGGTTGACCTCCATGAGTATATACGTTCTCTGCCCACCAAACAACATTTGAAGAACTGCGTCACACGCATCATGGAGTCACACCGGAGAGACATGGCCGAGTTCAGGCAAGACTTCAGCCACATAGTCCAACGGGTGGAGGCCATTGAAAAGAAATGAGATGAAGTAGACAAAACCCTGGAGGCGCAACAGGCTACCATCAGCTCACACACAGATCACATCTCTGCCATATACCTCAAAATAGATGACATAGAAAATCGCCATCGGCGAAACAACCTATGCATACAGGGAGTTCCCGAAGCCACCCGCGCCCCAGATATTATGGCCACCACAGAAGCTATCTTTAATCTCTTCCTTGATGCGCCAGCAGGCAATAAGATCGAGCTGGATAGGACACACAGATCAGCGGGCCCGCCTAACCCTGATCTTCTTAAACCCAGGGACATCATCTGCAGAGTCCACTTTTACAGGGAAAAGGAAAAGATCGTGGCGGCAGCGCGCCAGAAAGGTGAGGTGGACTTTGATGGAGCTAAAATCCGCATCTACCCGGATCTTTCAGGCCTAACCCCCCAGTTACGGAAAGCTGCACGTCCTCTACTTACTGTGCTCCGTGAAAACGACATTACCTACCACTGGGGCTATCCATTTTCCATCTACATGACAAAAGAGGGCAGATCAACTGTCTTCTCATCACCACACGATCTTCAGAGGGTGAGAGAATTCTTTGATCTCCCGAGGATCACCCTGTCAGACTGGCCGCTTCAAACCACCACTACAGCTCTTCCACAACGCGAACGATGGCAGAGAGTTCAAAATCGGAGGAGATCAAATAGAGCCTTAGATGTTATACCAGCCTGAGGTGATCTTTACCCTTATCTTCACTGCTAACTTTGCTGGATCCTACTTGAGCCTACGTATTGAACTCGGACTTCTGTATGTGAGTACTTACCCAGATGCAATTTTGGAACTGCGTTTCCCCCTTCCCCCTATCATGGCCTAATGCCCCTTATCACCAACCCTGCTCTGCTGAACCCATACTAAAGGGAGAAACCCGACACTTCCCCAAGCTCATACTACTGTATAGGCCTGTTGTGTGTGCTAGCTTAACTGCTCAGCTCTGCTCATGGCCTCCCCATAAAACCCAACCACACGGTCCAGGCATCCAATACAGCAGGGGTCCCCAACCTTTTTGAGCCCGGGGCCCACTATCCCGACCAAAATTTTCTCCGGGGCCCCCCGGGAAGAGGGGGGCGTGGCTAGTGGCAGCAGCAGCACCCCCTTTTTTCCCAGATTCCACAGTATAGCAAGTATACTTAGCCAAGTATAGCAAGAACAGTTACCACAGTATAGCAAGAACAGTTGGCCCAGAATAGCAAGTACAGTTAGCCAAGAATAGCAAGTACAGTTAGCCCAAAATAGCAAGTACAGTTACCACAGTATAGCAAGTACAATTATCCCAAAATAGCAAGTACAGTTAGCCCAGTATAGCAAGTACAGTTACCCCAGTATAGCAAGTACAGTTAGCCCAGTATAGCAAGTATAGTTAGCCCAGTATAGCAAGTATAGTTAGCCCAGTATAGCAAGTATAGTTAGCCCAGTATAGCTGCCCCAGTGTCGCCAGTACAGTTAGCCCAGTGTAGCCAGTAGTTACCCCAATATAGCTGCCGCAGTGTCGCCAGTAGTTAGCCCAGTGTAGCCAGTAGTTAGCCCAGTATAGCTGCCCCAGTGTAGCCAGTAGTTAGCCCAGTATAGCTGCCCCAGTGTCGCCAGTAGTTAGCCCAGTATAGCTGCCCCAGTGTCTCCAGTAGTTAGCCCAGTGTAGCCAGTAGTTAGCCCAGTATAGCTGCCCCAGTGTCGCCAGTAGTTAGCCCAGTGTTGCCAGTAGTTACCCCAGTATAGCTGCCCCAGTGTATCTAGGAGAGGTGCCCTCTCCCCCCCGCGGTCGCCGCTCCTGTTACCTTTTGAGCGGGCGCTTCCTTATATTCCCCATAGCCCCTCTCCTCTTGCAGCATCTCGTATTACAGCAGCGCTTCCCGCGCGGCTGCTGTAAGGAAGGGAAGGAAGCAGGACAGCGGCTTCCTGTAGCGGCGATCACCGTTACCATGGGAACGCTGCCCTGCCTCCTTCCCTCCTTACAGCAGCCGCACAGGAAGCGCTGCTGTACGAGATGCTTCAAAGAGGAGAGGGGCTATGGGGCAAATAAGGAAGAAAGCGTCCGCCCGCATAAGGTAACAGGAGCGGCGGGGGGAGAGAGAGGGAGAAAGGCCAGATCCGCCGCGGCCCCCCAGAAATTTGCTCACGGACCACCAGGGGGCCTCGGCCCCCAGGTTGGGGACCTCTGCAATACAGCACCCGGAACATTATATCCCAAGCGGTCCAGGACTACTCCAGTTCCACCGACAGCACGCAATCCCTGCCCTCTTACTATATTAACCTCCCTGGCGGTTTATTTATTTTGCCAGGGAGGCTGCAATGTGGTTTTTTTGAATTTAAAAAAAAAATATTTCATGCAGCCAACTGAAAGTTGGCTGCATGAAAGCCCACTAGAGAGCGCTCCGGAAGCGTACTTTCGATCGCCTCCGGCAATCGAAAGTAACAAGATAGGCCGCAATGAGCGGCCTATCTTGTTTCGCTTTCCTCGTCGCTATGGCGACGAGCGGAGTGACGTCATGGACGTCAGTCGACGTCCTGACGTCAGAGCCGCCCGATCCAGCCCCTAGCGCCGGCCGGAACTGTTTGCGCCGGCCGGAACTGTTTGTTCCGGCTGCGCTGGGCTCGGGCGGCTGGGGGGACCCTCTTTCGGCGATCGGGCAGCACACGCGGCTGGCAAAGTGCCGGCTGCGTGTGCTGCTTTTTTCAGAATTGAAATCGGCCCAGCAGGGCCTGAGCGGCGACCCCCGGCGGCATACCCCGAGCTCAGCTCGGGATTACCGCCAAGGAGGTTAAAACTCTGACCTTTGTACGGAGCGAGTTCACCTCCTGTTTTCCCATACATTTCCCGCACTGTGTGACCAGGCATCGCCACCCAGGGAAACCCCTATCATAGTTAACAACATGGAATACAACTTTGCTCCTGCCAGAAGAGCCTTAAACAAGGCACTATATTCCTAAAACTCACTACCAATGCAGCTGCAGAATACTCTAATCTATGCCTTGATTGATGTAACTGTTTTATTATATATGATGATCTAGCAGTCACTAAGGTTCGGTAAAATGCTATTACTAGGAAATTCTTTGAGTTGGTCAAGATGTTTGCACACTCCAGGGTACAGTATTTCACTGTGGGGATGCGATCTGTGAGTGAGTTGGGGGGGTTAAATTGAGTCACCCCACGGGGATCGGGGCGGGAAGAGCGGGATGGCGGGGGAAGGGGCACCGTTCGCAAAATTTCCAAAATATCCCATGTCAGCAGACGCAGTTCCTGAGACGAGCAAACCTTTGAGTTGTATGAAACCTCGCGGTTGGGGACACTTCCTATAAGAGACTCTAGCGTGTCGCGCCCTCTGCGCTCCCGCTTGTTCGACTATTTAAAAGTCTTACCCAATAGGCCAGAGACAGCCCCACTATTCCCGCACATGGCAAAACCAAGGGTAACTCCAATACCGACCCTGTATATCATTCCCCTCAGAGGGAACTAATACAGTAACAAGAGTCGCTCATTCCTACCATGCACCCAAAGGTCATTACCGCCCGCCAGCTTCTATAGCTCTCACACTTATACACTCCCCGCATTATGGTTACGGTTATTCTTAATCTTCCAAGCTCTATGCAAAATCACCCCCTTTCCTCTAGAAGCTCCATACTAAGTTCAGGTTCCCACATATTCTCCTAGTTTCAGTAAATGAGACCCAGCAAACCAAACACATACAGTTTCCTACCTCTTAAACAGATAAAATCGTTTGAGGTTAGATTTTAGTTCATTAAGTTCTATACTGGTTTTTGGTTGCAAGATCAATGCATGTTATAACGGGAGTCGGGAAGCAGCCGGGACCCCGAGTCCGGCATCGGCTTTCACACCCCACCAAATTTCTCATACTACTGGTGCCCCATAGCGCCATTGGTATGATCGGTAACCTAGTTGCCTACAAGTGTCGGCAGGTTTTATTGCCGACTGTTTTTCTGCTGATGGTGTAATGGTTAAGGGCTCTGCCTCTGACACAGGAGACCAGGGTTCGAATCTCGGCTCTGCCTGTTCAGTAAGCCAGCACTAATTCAGTAGGAGACCTTTGGCAAGTCTCCCTTACACTACTACTGCCAATAGAGCGCGCCCTAGTGGCTGCTGCTCTGGCGCTTTGAGTCCGCAAGGAGAAAAGCGCAATATAAATGTTATTTGTCTTGTCTGTTTTTGTTATGTTATGTGCTTCTTTACTACTTTCCTTCTTTTCTACCTATTCTCTACCTCCTACCCTACCTTGTCTCCTTATCTCAAGGGACGCTGCTGCCCTGTTGCCCCGGAAGTTCCTTCACTACTACGGTCGAGACTCAGACAAAATGGTAAGATTGGTCTTCTTCTCTCATTTTTATCATGGATAGTTGCCAAATAACCTCATTTAATGTTAAGGGATTTAATTCCCCCAATAAGCGCTCCCAAATCCTACACTATCTTCACAAACAAAAGGTCTCTATAGCCCTACTACAAGAAACGCACTTTAGATCGAACGAGGTCCCAGCCTTCAGGACCAGATACTTTGACAAATGGCATCACAGCACAAACCCCTTGGCCAAATCAAAGGGAGTCTACATAGGCTTCCACAAACACCTTAACTTCTCTGTTTTAAAAGAGTTAATAGACCCCCATGGGAGGTTTTTATTCATTGTAATTCAAATAGACAACCGTAAGTACACCCTAGCAAACCTGTACCTTCCTAACCAAAACCAGGGGGGGGGGCACTGCTGAATTATCTCTCCAAATTGTCATTTGCTGAGGGAGACATGGTCGTGGGGGGGGGGGGGGGGATTTCAATTTATACCTTGACTCCGGGTTGGACTCATCATCACAGAGACTTTCTCTACCGAAGTCAACCTTACTCAAGCTGAAATTGAAATTAACATCACTACGCCTAGTAGATGCATGGCGAACTCTAAACCCTGACGCACATGACTACACTTTCTTTTCCTCAGTACACAAATCCTTTAGCCGCATTGATTACATCTTTGTATCCCAATCCTTGTTAGATCAAAATATACAGGCTTCAATTGGAAACAGGCTCTGGTCTGATCATGCTCCTATATTTTGCTCATTCAGCACCAATGATCACTCCCACTGCCAGTTCCAATGGAAACTCAATGAAAACCTTTTAAAAGACACACAATGTACAGCTGCCATTAAAGACACGATTGAACAATTCATGATAAACCACTCTGACGATGAAACATCAGCAACTATCAAATGGGAAGCACTCAAATGTGTTTTACGGGGAGTTTTTATCTCCCACGGTGCAAGAATGAAAAAAGAAAGGGGTACACAAATATCAGACTTATTGGCGAAAATCCACACTCTCGAAACAAATCTTAAAGTGGCATACTCTCCCGCTCTAGACCTCGAGCTTTCAAACACTAGACAGACCCTATTAGCCCTACTTGATCAAAAGACTCTATTAGCCAGGGAAAGATTCCACAGCAAACTATTTTTCCATGGCAGTAAATGTGGCACCCTCCTAGCACATTACCTACACCCAAGAGCTGCCACCTCCAATATTTTCTCCATCAAAAATCCTAAAGGCCAAACCAAATTCAAGAACTCAGAAATCGCCCATGAATTCCAAACATATTACAATACCCTTTTCAACATAAAAGGTAGATACCACGACATGAATCAGGCCAAATTGAAGGATAAAATCCTTTCGTACATTAATGCAACTAAATTACCAACCTTGTCAGAGGATTTGGCTAAGGAATTAGACTCAGAGATCACAGACCTAGAACTCATAACCTGTATAAGAGCCCTTAAAAAGGGCAAAAGCCCTGGCCCAGACGGCCTTTCAGGGTCTTTCTATAAACAATTCTGTTCCTCTCTGGCCCCTCTCCTACTGCAGACCTTCAATTCTATAAATGAAGAAAGAACTTTAACAGCACAGACTTCCATGGCTCATATCACAGTAATTCCCAAACCAGACAAAGACCCAAGTAGTTGTGCAAATTACCGCCCAATATCCCTGATCAACATTGACCTTAAGCTATATGCAAAAATCCTGTCTGAAAGACTCAAACCTACTTTGGCTTCTATTATTCATACAGACCAGACTGGGTTTGTGGTGGGCAGAGAGGCCAGAGACAACACTTTGAAAACTATTTCACTAATACACTACGCCAGGAAAACTAAATCTCCCCTATGTATTATGTCGGTTGACGCGGAGAAGGCGTTCGACAGGGTCCACTGGCTCTTCCTGGAGGCCTGCCTGGAGCAGGTAGGATTAGGACCAAACTTTAGAGCCAAGGTAATGGCCCTTTATAAAATTCCATCAGCCATAATCAAGAATAATGGGACTCTGTCGGACGCCTTTCCTATAGCTAATTGGACACGCCAGGGCTGCCCCCTATCTCCTTTAATGTATGTCCTTTGTATGGAACATTTGGCAGTAGCACTGAAGCAAAAACCCAGATATTCAGGGAATCATGAAAGATGACAAACACTTCAAAATCTCACTATTCGCAGACGATCTTCTGATCTACATATCGAACCCTATCATAGCCCTACCGAACCTTGTAACAGAATTTGAGCTCTTTGGGAATGTAAGCAATTTTAAAATCAATATCACCAAAACAGAATTGTTAAATATCACCATGCCAAACTCAGTGGTCACCAATCTCCAAAATTCCTTCTCCTTTAAATGGCAACCTCATAAAATCAGATACTTGGGAATCCACATCTCGGCAGATCCGCAAGAGCTATTCACCCTAAATTACATACCCTTACTAGCCAAAATTACGAATGACCTTGAAATTTGGAATCCCATGCATCTTTCATGGGCGGGTCGCATAAACGCTATCAAAATGGACATTCTCCCAAAAATCCTTTACATAATGCAGGCGATTCCAATTAACCTACCTACAAAATTTCTAAACAAATTACAATCACTCATATTAAAATTTATATGGCACAACAGACCTCACAGAACTAGGTATAGACTTCTCACGCGCCCTAAATCAGGAGGAGGAATGGGCCTTCCAGACATTAAGACCTATTATCAGGCTGTCTTGCTCACACACATACTCAACTGGTTCCAAGACAGAACAGATAAACAATGGATCAGCCTAGAGGCCTCCCTGTCTACCCTGGACCCCAGAGCACTGCTGTGGCTACCACACGCTCTTAGACCTAATCCTGACGACATGGCATTCTGGGCCCAAATAGTGATTAAGAAATGGCATTCTCTCATTAATAAAGTAAGCTCCTCTACTCCATACAGCCCACTTACCTCACTATTAGACAACCCAGGCTTCGCATTGGGCATTCAAGCCCAATCTATTCTTGGATGGCCACGAGAATTCTGGCCACAAGTACGACATATTATCAGTGGTGGGCATCTTATTCCACGAGACACAATTGGCAACCCTGACAGGCAGAAAGGAATCACTTGGTTGCTCTGGAACCAAATAATTTGGTTTCATAAAACTATTAGCTCCAAATCCCAGATCCACAGACAACTCTCAGATTTTGAACGCATGTGCACCTCCACGTCCTCTCTCCCACATAAAGTCTCCCTTCTGTACTCTCTCCTCATTGATGCTTCCAGTGAAGGAGACTTACTTAAACTTACAGATTCCTGGGATACGGATATGGGGAATCCTCTCGAAGCAGAGCAATGGTAGAAGATTTTCACACTTATCCATAAAACCTCCATCTCCTCAGTACACCAGGAAAGAAACTTTAAAGTTTTCTCCAGATGGTATCGCACCCCTATACAAATAGCTAAATACAATGCCGAAACCTCACCTATGTGCTGGAGATGTACCCAAGCACATGGGACGTTCTTACACATTTGGTATGAATGCCCCCTCATCCAACCTTTCTGGGCCAATGTTTTCCTGATCCATAAACACCTCTATTGCAGGGAGCTCCACATGTCAATACCCACAGCATTATTAACACTGCTACCA
Organism: Hyperolius riggenbachi; assembly: GCF_040937935.1. NCBI lineage: Eukaryota > Metazoa > Chordata > Amphibia > Anura > Hyperoliidae > Hyperolius > Hyperolius riggenbachi. The sequence goes on from NC_090655.1 coordinate 182,057,208, forward strand.
GGTAGAACCTCAGCAATTAAAAAATCAGTCACTCCCCAGTTAATGGTGGTAGCTAGACCTTTAATTGCTCGACATTGGAAGTCTACCACTATACCCTCCATGACGGAATTTTTTAAAGAAATCAACCACATTATGAGAATGGAGGACCTTTATACTGACAACCAGGGCTCAGCTGAAGCCTACACTAGAAAATGGGCAACATGGGTGGACTTCCGTGAATCCTCCAAAGCTCTTGACATGCTCTGATTTTTGCCCCTCGACTCTTACCTAACTGTCAGTGGTGATAGAACTCTTTCTGTCAGTGGTGATAGAACTCTACTTATACCGGATGGCCTCAGGGCAGCGGCACCCCACTTGCTCTTTTCTCCTTTCTTTCTTCATCTCCCCCTTGCTCCTACTCTCTCCCCCCTTCTCTTCCTCACCCTGTCCCACAACAACGAATAGTCACTCTTTGAATAAAAAGGTATGATGTAAAGGCATAAACTTTGGTACGCCAGGCTATTGAGATTCTTCAAGATTCAAAATAATTATATCCTATACCTGTAATATTGTTTGACTACCTGCTATTGAACGAAATGGTACACTGTCACTCTTTACTCACCAAAGTTTTTAAGAGTACCCCTTTAAGCAATACCACATGCCGGAAACTTTATTATTATGTACAACAACTATGACAGGATGCTGTGTTGATCTGTCTGTATCACTTTCTTTGCTAATGTATTGAAAAGTTTCAATAAAAGTTATTTTACAAAAAACACTTTATTATTAGATTTTATAATGGTGTGGCAAACGGCAAAGGTGAAATTTTGAGTGCAATTACGCTTTAAAGCAAACCTGAACCAAAATTTCCTTCACTTGATTTAAAATGACACTGAAACAAAACAAAAAATCTTATGATATAATGAATTGTATGTGTCATATTTTTATTTTCAATTATATAGCTTTTTTTTTTAAAGAAAAAAAAAGCATTGCATCATTCTCTCATATTTGCAGTTTACAAACTACACACATTTTAAACTATGAAACAGAGAAGAGCTAATGACCCTTTGAACGTTCCTGCAATAAAACCTTATCTGAAGTTGCATTTCATGGTTTCTATGATGCATAAATACTTCAGAAAACAGCAGCTGTCTTCAACCCAAGTTGGGTCGGAGAGCTCAGAGAAGCTCTTTTGCATAGATAACAAGTAAAGTTTCCTAACTCTTCCTGTACTGGAAACAATACAAGACTATTTCCACTTGCCTCCACGACAGGTCCACCAGGAGATTGGACCGCCCATCACTGGGACAGGAAGAACAGGCAAGTTTAAATAGCCACCTCCTACCACCTACCTTCAGTGTTCTTCCTGTCCCCGGGAAGGACAGACACAGTTTCCTGGTCTGCCGGGAGGCCTGAGGGTAATTGCTGGGGTTTCCTGTAGCCGTCTGGAAGCATCCCTCTCAGGGGGGATCCCAGACGACCATCTCGGCGGTCAGGCAGCAGGTCTCTCCCCGCTCCACTCCACCTCAGTGGTTGTGGAAGTTCATCCGCCTTTAAATGATTGCACTGATGCAATCTCATGGGGCGGGCGTCTGTTCCACGGGAGCTCCTGGTGGAAGTTGCTACTCGGTAACTTCCACTGGCTGGAGGTGGACCATGGCTCCACGTGGGACGCCACGCTGTGCGGCGTTTATACCATAAGACATTCTGAGAGGCAGCAGCAGCTACTAGCAGCTCCAGGCTGATGCTGCTCCAGGATCCGCCGCTCCCTCTGCTACCATGGAGCTTTCCTCCTCTCAGGGCGTAAGCCTAGCCGTACAAGCGAGGTAAGGTTTTTGTTACTGGCTGGGGAACAGCAAGTGTTTGTAGGCAGCCCACTAATGCTTGTTCTGTGTTTCTTTGCAGAGCTCCAGGCCTGCTATCCTGATGGATCTGAGTCTAGGACTGGTGGGATTTGCCATAAGAAGCTTGCTTTACCCAATCTGAAACCTTGGTGTAATGCTTATACTTTTCAGTAGTAAAGCATGAAAGCGATAACAAGTTCAATGCAACTTTCTGGGAAGTATTTCTTGTGTTAAGAATCTCTCTTATTAACATCTGATTAGGGGTAATCCAGCCTAATTAGGCTTATGAGAGACTTCAGGTGTTTTATCATCCAAGGGTTTCAGATTCTTCCTTGAGGGGAAACAAAGGCTGGGGAATGGGCACTCCTTATAGCTCTGCTAAAGGACCTGCATGTAATGCATTTGGAACAAACAGTCAATTTTGGGATTGTTGTTTTGGGGCCCCATCTGCGTTGTGCAGTTTTTGTGCGATTTCAGTTTGATTCGATTGATAGATTTTCTGGTGCATAAGTGCTTCCCAGATAAAAATTATGTGCAGGGATTATGCACATTAATGAGTGCAATACTGCTTTTTCAACTACTTGTATGCAAAGCTTATGCATAGTTATTTTCTGATAGCAAGTGTGCTTTTCAGATAAGGATTATGTGCAAGGATTATGCACATAGATATTATGATTGCAATGCTGCTTTTTCAAATACCCGTATGCAAAGATAGTAATTTCTGATAGCAAGTTTGCTTTTCAGAAAAAAAGGCTGTAGCTAGTATGGTGATTAAAGGCTTTTAAAAGCCAGGGCTATTTAAAACCTTACTATGAGATCAGTATTGTTTGCTCAGACAGCTTCAACATGGTTGTCAAACTGTCCTTGGTTCACAGATTGTCTTCTCAGGAGAATGGTAGTCTTGTGCAAACTATGAGCTTTCAGCTCCTACTTTTATAGTGATTGGATGCAATATGGCTGCCTAATCTGGAATTTCCCTAAATCCCAGGTTCTGATTGGCTAAAACTTCCGTGCGTCAATGCTTTATCATGTTTTGAATGCCTAAGTCATAATATTATTGTTTATAAATTCCTTAATTACCTTATCTTGTGAGAATTAAATTGAATTGTCATTTGGAGTGTTTACAAATTCTGGCATTTGATATCAGGTCATATTTGACGCAGTAAATAAAAATGGACGTCACCAGCCATCTTGTCTGCTGGTTGACTTATTTGCCCCAGACATTTGGACTTTCAAACATTAAACAATGTAATTCATGATGCATTTCTGATAATGTGTCCTTCTGCTAATTAGTTTGGAATGTGTCTGTCTTTTCCCAGACATAAGATTGGTCAGGTTGACACTGTAACACAGACCTGTAAGAGTCTTCAACAATTTAAGGCTTATTGAAACATACAGGGCTTCTAATATACTTATTTAAATATAAAGCTTATTATATAAAACTTCTTAAAACAAAATAATCATATAAGATATAATTTTAAAACTTAATAATTTAAAATCCTGTTCTATAAATTTGTCTCTTAGAAATAAATAAGTGTAATATTTTCCACCGACAGAGGTCACCATAAATAATTTTTAATGAATTGGGAAAACCCCTTATTGTTTTATATAGTTCATGAATTTTCCCAAAACATAGCATGTATTATCAGTGTTCAGCTAGCTGAGACGTCCTTCAAGTAAAAAGAACATATAAACAATCTGGCAAAATCCAGCTTTTAAAATGTATTTCAAAGTAATAAATTATATTATATGTAATTATAGCGTTTAACAATAATTATTTCTTTCTTTAGGACTGTATTTATTATTAATATTTATATTAATAATATTTGTGTAATAATTGAGAAAATGTGTGTATATATATATATATATATATATATATATATCTCTGGCAAAATCCAGCTTTTAAAATGTATTTCAAAGTAATACATTCTATTATATGTAATTATAGCGTTTAACAATAATTATTTCTTTCTTTAGGACTGTATTTATTATTAATATTTATATTAATAATATTTGTGTAATAATTGAGAAAATGTGTGTATGTATATATATATATATATATATATATATATATATATATATATATATATATATATATATATATATATATATGACTGCTGCAGTAATGTGACTTTTAAACTTGCTTTCTTTCAGTCTTCACACAGTACGCTTATCTATAACCTTGACATTTGAAAGATGCTTGTAACATAAACAAAAATGTTTTAGCTTCTAAACTAAAATAATCTAATAATTATGAGTTTCACTGTCTGGAATATGCTGAGATGTCCCAGAGCAATATTTTAGGGCCATTGCCACTGGCCACCTGGCACTTCCTGTTCAGCGGGAACGCTGACGAATCCCATGAGCCGTGCAATGGACGGCTATGTCACCCCTAAATATTGTCTGTAACCTAAATTAATGTCCAGCGCTGCGTAATATGTTGGCGCTTATAAATACAATTAATAATAATAATATGGGATTCGCAGCCTCCCGCACGGAAACTGACGGCAATGTCGGCCGAATCGCTAGGGTAAACGATTCGGCCGGCGGCGCCATAGTTTCCTATGGCAGAATTTCCCTGCACGGTCCGCCTGTGGGGAAACTCTCTGAATTCGGCCCGGTTTCCGCAGTAGTGGAAACGGGCCCTTAAAGAAGTACTCTAACTTTACAGTTTACAATGAAATTTGGCATAGAACATTAAAACTTAAAACGTACATATATGAAAGCTTTTCCTGCATGAATAAACCGCTAGAATTCTGACAGCAGTGGTCAGTAAGTGGTGGTGGAAGGACTTCAGCTATCATGTAGCTGAACTCCAGATAACAGCTCAGTAAGTGGCGCCTGAGATTATTGGTGGGTATCGGAGAGGGACGTTAGTAAGCAGAGTAGAGAGTTTGGCCATCATGTAGTCATACTCCGGATACCGGTTGCAGCAGAGGTGAGTAATCGAACGTCTGTGGTTCAGCTACTCATAGCCAAATATTGGCTATGGAATGCCGCTTATGATCGGTTAGGTGTGGGTCGGATGGGGGTGTAATTAGTGTTAGGAGTAGGTGGGGGGAGGTTAGTGTTAGGTGTAGATAGGGGAGGGTTAGTGTGAAGTATAGGTTAGGAAAGACAATAGTAGAATATCGGTAACATTACTGACTGATATTCTATCAGCATGATCCGGTGCCCAATTTACCAAGCACCTCTTTTAAATGTACGCCTTTGTCAATCATTTGATTATATTAATGTACACCAGGGGTTAACAGTAAGCAGCATGGACCAGTACCAGACCATGTGCCAAGGTGGGCCACACCTCAGTGGTTTCACTAGGGGGGTGCAGGTTGCACAAAGGCTCCCTAATACCGATACTGTTTTTAACTGGAATATAAGTAGGGGTATTAGCATACCAAAATTGTTTTTCGAGGAACTCTGTTTCAGTAAAGCTGTTCAAAAGATTAGTTAAGAGTGACCCTGTGCAACTTGATATATGTATGGTTATATAATTGGATTAGTTCTCATAAATGGGTTTGAATTTTGTCTAGAGTCAGTACCAATTCAGTAAGAAGTCCTTGGGTAACAGTTTATTAACACTGTAGGGTGGCCCCTTGAGCGCACCTTTAGTGGCTGCAGCTCTTGAGCGCTTTGAGTCCAACAGGAGAAAAGCGCTTTGCAAATGTTATGATTTATTATTATGATTATTGACTGTGCACCAACAATGCAGATTGAATGGTTTAAGAAGAGGCTGGGACACCGCTCTCAAGATGAATTCCTTCTACTGCCACTGGCCATACAGTAAGTACAGCTGTTATGTCATTACGGTGTGTCCTCCTCAGGTGTGAGCATTTTATAAGCTAGAAACCTATTTATTTTTTGTCTAAAGGTAGCCATACACTGGTCGATTTGCCATCAGATTCGACCAACAGATAGATCCCTCTCTGATCGAATCTAATCAGAGAGGGATCGTATGGCTACCTTTACTGCAAACAGATTGTGAACCGATTTCAGCCTGAAACCGTTCACAATCTGCTGTGGTGGTGGTGCTGCCGCCGCTCCCCCCCCCCCCCCCCCCCCCCCCCCGCATGGTCCGGCATGCTTTACTTCTTCCCCTACTGTTTAAACTTCCTGCCGGGCAGGAGGAAGTGAAGCATGGCGGACCCGGAGACCAGATCAGTGCGGAGACGGAGCAGCGGTGACTGGGGGCAGTCGCGCCGGCGGAGCAGGTAATGTATTGTATTGCCGCTCTATTGCGTCGGTCGTCGGGCACTCGAACGCTGCTAGCGACGCGCTCCCTGCCCGCGGGCGATCGACGGTAATGTTCCGCACGGAGCGAAGTGTAATAGCCCAGAATACTTTTTGATTTGTAGAATGGAAACTGTAGTTTATAGTGCGTTAAATAATAAAAAATATTCAGCAGCTATCCAGTGTTGTCCATCTTGATTCATAATCCTTTACAGTTTGTCACTTTATGCCAGGGAGGTATCTTGGTGTAAAGTTTCCACTAGATGGCATTGATGCATTCATGTTTTGTTTACACTTTTCACTGTTTCTATGTCCAATATTTTTTATGCCTTTAAAGCGGACCTGAACTCAGAACTTCCTCTCTGCTCTAAAAAAATAACAACATAATAACCTTTAAAGAGAAACATTTATTTGTTACAGCTGATACAAATCCTGCAATAAAATTGCAGTGTGTTGCTTCCTGCTTTTATGGAAGCAGACATATTGTTAACATCCTGTGTTTACCAATTAGATCTCTGTCGTGGCAGGCAGGCATAGTCACAGATGGGGAGGAATAAGACAAGCTAAACTATCTAAATACATACATGTTGCATTTCTACAAGCCCATTTTCTGGGTGTCACCCTGGACTCCGCACTCTCCTTCACTCCCCGTATCCAAAACTTTACAAAGACCTGCAACTTCCACCCCCATTACATCTGCTAGATCCGCCCTTTCCTGACTTCTGCCACCACCAAACTCCTCATCCATGCCCTCATAATTTCCCGCCTTGACTACTGCAATGCCCTTCTGTCTGGTCTCCCTATGACCCGAATTGCCCTGCTGCAGTCCATCATGAATGCAGCAGCCAGAATTATCCACTCCTCCCATCATTCCACCACAGCGGCTCCCCTCTGTGAATCCCTCCACTGGCTTCCTATCCAGTCCAAAATCAGATTTAACATACTGTGTCTGACCTACAAATCTGTCCACAAAACCTGTCCAACCTACATTTCCGATCTTAAGGCTGCCATACACTGGTCGATTGTCACCAGATCGACCAGCAGATAGATCCCTCTGTGATCGAATCTGATCAAAGAGGGATCTATTGGCTGCCTACACTGCAAACAGATTTTAAATTGATTTCACTATGAAACTGATTCACAATCTGTGGAGCTGCCGCTGCCGCCGCCCCCCTGCATACATTACCTGATCCGGCCGGCGTGAGTCCCCCGGTCTCCGCTGTCTCTTCTCCGCTCTGGGCTCCAGCTTCACTTTACTTCCTGTCGGAGGAAGTTTAAACAGTAGAGGGCGCTCTACTGTTTAAACTTCCACCGACAGGAAGTGAAGCCAGCCCGGAGCCCAATGCGGAGAAGGGACAGCGGGGACACGCGCCGGCAGAACAGGTAATGTATTGCCGCTAGCATAAGTCGTCGGACATTCGAACGCCGATATCGACGCACTCCCGACCTGCCGGTGATCGAGCAAAATCTTCCAAGCGCACAGATCGACGGGAACGATCGATTTTGGATGGTAATCGATCGTTCGGCCAGCATTTGCGCAGCGATTTCAGTGATTGAATCTGCTGTATATCGGCAGGAAATCATGTAAGTGTATGGGCCCCTTTACTCAGAGGTACACACCTAGCCGCTCACTCCGCTCCTCCAATGAACTTCGCCTGACCGCCCCCCTCATCACCCAGTCCAATGCACACCTCCAGGACTTCTCAAGAGCTGCTCCAACACTATGAAACTTCCTCCCTCCACCCATTAGGGCAGCACCCTCCTTCAATACCTTCAAGAAGGCACTCAAAACTCACCTTTTTACTCTGGCCTACCACCCCTCACTAGTGCTCTACACCCGCAGCGGAACTCTGGTCCCCTACCTTTCGTGTCCCTACCTCTCTCTCTAGATTGTAAGCCAGGGGTCTCAAACTCACGGCCCACGGGCCATTTGCGGCCCTCGATACAATATTTTGTGGCCCTCGCCGGCAAAAGCTTCCTTATAGTTCGCTTCAGTGCTCCCAAGTAATCCACCGCATCCCCGCCGCTAAACGATCCAAATTGCCTGGGGGGCAATCCGTAGGCATTTCCTGGAAGGGGCAGAGCTTTCAGCTTCAGCTCTGCCCCTCCTGACGTCAATCGCGGTGCATCGCCACCTCTGCCCGCCCCTCTCTGTGAAGGAAGAGTGAGAGGGGCGGGCAGAGGCAGCGATGCGCCGCGATTGTGAAATTCCTTATGCGGCCCAGCCTCATCCTGACTTTGCCTCATGCGGCCCCCAGGTAAATTGAGTTTGAGACCCCTGTTGTAAGCCTTTGGGCAGGGTCCTCCTTTTGTGTCCTACCTGATCATGCAGCTCTATTACTGTGCACCCATTCTATGCATTTGAGTGAACTCTACTTGCCGAATCCCCATGCTCCTATCCAGTGACTGACTAAGCATTACCTTGTACTCCTACTGTGCTGCGTGATCTGGTTTTTCTTATATTCCTGTATTGTCGTATTGCTGTATGTCACCCCTAAATATTGTCTGTAACCTTAAGCAATGTCCATCGCTGCGTAATATGTTGACGCTTTATAAATACAATAAATAAAATACATTTTTATATTTTCCTTCTGTCCTGTGGAAGAGTTCAGGTCCACTTTAAACACAAGATAATGGTTTCCTTTTTTATCGTTGGGGAACATTTATTTTAATTTACTTTTAGTATTGCAAATCACTTGTATATCATTATTTTTGTATTTGACAATAACAATAATATTTTTATAGCGCTTTTCTCCCTGGGGACTCAAAGCGCTGTGACCCTGCATTATGCAGTCTCAAAGGCTAGGGAAAAGAGGTGAGTTTTAACCTCCTTGCCGTTTTGATTCTTTCCAGATTTTAGGGTCTAAAAGCAATTTTTTTTTCCACTCTTTCAGACCCTAAAACCTGAAAAAAATCATTCTGGCATGGAGATCTGCAGCAAAATAAAAAAAAATGTACCTTCCTGGGCTCCTGTGCTGCAGTTTTCTCTTTGCCCACAAGATGGCGCTAATATACATATAAACGAACTTCTCTATATTTCTCTAATATAGAGAAGTTCGTTTTCAATATTAGCCCCAATGACGTCACGCCGCCACCGCCGCTCCTCTGCTCCAACTGGCCGCTGGGTCCCCGGAAGAATAGCGGGGACATGGGGGATCCCGGCGGCCAGGGAAAGACCCCACACTGCCGGGGAGAGAGGCTGGAGTCCCGCTGCGCTGCGAGATCGCGCGCGGGACTCCACAACTACAAGTAAAGTGCTGCACTCCCTACCCCGAACTGAGTTCCAATAGATCCGCTATGTATTTGGGTCCCATGTGGTTTTGAGCCTTGAATGTCAGCAGGCAGATCTTAAAATTGATTCTCCATTTTACTGGCAACCAGTGAATAGTTTGCAGTACTGGGGTGATGTGTGAGCTGCGGGGGGGGGGGGGGGGGGGGGGTAAGGGTGCCTTATCTGTAGATCCGATGAACAGGGCATTGCAGTAGTCTAGGCGGGAGGATACAAATGCATGAACCAGGGCAGGTAGGTCTTCAGCTGGGATAAGGTGTTTGATTTTCGCTATATTTCTTAGATGGAAGAAGGAAGACTTGACAACAGCTGATACCTGCTGTCTGAGTTTTAGATTTCTATATAGGATCACCCCAAGGTTTCGCACAGAGTCTTTATACTGTACAGTATCTCCCCCAATTGCTAGTTTGAGGTGGTGAGCGTTTTTAACTTTATCCATCATGTGTGGACCACCTCAGCCTCAGCCAGCTGGTGTTCATCCAATTTTGTAAATCCACTAGACACACATTTATGGATGCTGATGGGTCTTGGGTGCCAGGCGTGAAGGACAGATACAGTTGTGTGTCATCTGGATAACAATGGTATCCTAGGCCATAGTTCTGGATTATTTTGCCCAGTGGAAGCATGTAGACTGCAAAGAGTAATGGTGATAGTACAGAACCCTGTGGAACTCCATAGGCAAGTGGCACTGGATTAGAGTAGTGTGTGCCCAGACATACTTTCTGTGTCCTGCCAGATAGGAAGGTCTGAAACCAGCTAAGAACAGTACCCCTTAGGCCACAGTAATTCTTCAGTCGCTGTATTAGTGTTTCATGATCCACAGTATCAAATGCTGCAGACAAGTCAAGAAGAATCAGAATTGAGCAATCACCCTTGTCCCTTGCAGTAAGTAGATGATTCATTACTCGGACTACTGCGTTTCAGTGCTGTGCCTTTTCCTGAATCCTGACTGAAAAGTGTCAAATATGTTATCTGTAAGCCTGGCTTCTAGCTGGTTGGCGACTGCTTTCTCGATAACTTTTGATAGGAATGGTACGTTTGCCACAGGTCTGTAGTTGGTCACAGAATCAGGATCTAGTGATGGTTTCTTCAGGAGGGGTTTTATGATTGCTTTCTTTAGTTCTTCTGGGAAAAGTCCACTTTGCAAGGAGCACTGAGTGATTTTGTGAAGTGCTGGCCGGATCAGCTCTGGGCACTGCATTAAGGATCCAGTTGGGCCAGGATCCAGGTCGCAGGTAGTGGGGCGGAGACTTTGAATGAGAATTCCAAAATTTTCTTCACTCAGAGTGTCAAAGACTTGCCATGGTAGTACGGTAGTAGGCATATGCAAAGTCCAGTGGTCAATTGATGTTGTTGGTGTAATGCTGGCACGGATGGCAGACACCTTGTTTGTGAAGAAGGCAGAGAATTTTTCACACCTTTCCCTGGAGAATGTGGTTGGGGCTGTTAGGCAGGATGGATTGCAGAGTGATTCCACTGTGTGGAAGAGTTGAAAGCTCTGTTGTTGGCTGTAGATATTTTGTGCGATATAAAGTCTGATTATTTTCTTGGTTATTGCTTGTTGGTATTGTCTGAGGTGTTGAACTAGGCTAGATTTGTGCTCCTCAGACCCTGATTTACGCCACTGTCTTTCTAGTCTGCACCCTTTATTTAATTTAATTTACACAGTAGTGGTCAGATCACTAGATAAAGAGGGCCACAAGTGTGAACCCATGAGATGACCAAAGGACAACATATTAACCCTTTCCAATCCTATTTTCAGATCACCCACGTTCCCCCAAGCACTTACTTTTACACTGCTGTGCAGGGGGGACATGTGTGATCTGAGATTGCTGCTGTAGTGGGTGCTGGTGGGGTATGAGGAGGTAACTCGTCCATCAGTGGGGGCATGGCTGGTGCCAGCTCATACACTGTAGCTTCATGCCACATTGCACGCTCCAGTGTAATATGTAATTACGCAACACAGCGTGATGCCAAAGGGAATCAAAGTGTTGGACTTGGTTCAGCACTGTGATTCAAGTATTCTGATGCCACGCCAGTCTAGATCTAGCCATGGTGGCTACGTAATATATTATGTGGCATAGCGTGGGGATGGCGGTGATCAAAGTGTTGGACTTTGTCCATCACAATGATATAAAAGGGCTAACGCTGTGTGAGACTAAGGCTACATACACACTTGAGATAAGTCTTTGGAAAAGGCAAGATCACAGACCAATTTTGCCCCATTCCATGTAGTATGAGAGCTATGATATCTATGATATCTGAAGATCCTCATACACACCTTGTTTAACAGACAATCATCTGACAATATCTGACAATCATCTGCAGATCTGAAAATCCATCCTGGTGGATCTGATCTGCAGATGAATGTCTGTTAAACAAGGTGTGTATGAGGATTTGCAGATATCATAGACTATGAATGCATTTTACAGGAACTGATCTTTTGCAGATACTGATCTGTTGCATGTGTACTGCATCTTTGTGTGCAGCATCTTGCAAAGATTTTTATCTGATGGGGAGTTCAGCTCAATATAATAGACTGTGTAGAGTATGGCTCTCATACTACATGGAAGGGGGTAAAATTGGTCTGTGATCTTGCCTTTTCCAAAGACTTTTATCTCAAGTGTGTATGTAGCCTATGGCTCTCATACTACATGGAAGGGGGTAAAATTAGTCTGATATCTTTCATTTATCTTTCAAGTGAGTACACACCATAAGTCCAACATTGAATTGGGGAGGATTGACTAAGAATCCTAAAACCTCCATAATAAGCATAATTTTAATTATTTACTGCTATTTTACCCCCCCCCCCCACCCCCCCAAATGTTTAGAGGAAAACATATTTTGACTCTAAAGAGGTGCTTAACCTACTGTTAAGGCATATACAAAGAACAGCTGCCAAATCTGGTCATTTTCAGCTGGATTAGTCGAGAATTTTATGTTTGCAGATACTCTACAAAGCTGTCTGAGTGCGATTGGATACTACTGTTCACTTTTGTTAGTTTCTGGCAAAATAACAGTGGCGGTGCTTGATAAAAGAAATTAGCCAGTCTAATTATTCTCATGTGAAGGATTACCAGTAGTAAAACACAGGAGGGTGCTGGAACCTTTAGTAAATATTTTGTATTTTTATTATTTGTATTAAAATGCCATAATCTGAATATATTTGAATAAATGGTGTTCATCTTCATAAGAAATCACACCTGAATGTTAATGAATTACTCTTGAGCTGTACATTATGACGTAGGACAAGAATTGCACATGATGTAAATTGTAATAACAGAAGAGGAAAAGTTTGAAAGATAAAGAAGTCTACAGATGAAAATGGTGAAAGAAGTAAGAAGTATATAGGAGAAGATGACGTCACATGATATAAGTCTAGAGAAGAAAAAAGAAAGTTACGGAAGGAAAGTTAGAAGCAATTAGATGTGAATATAAACTTAAAAAGTCTATTATTATCAAAATAAATATTGTGTTGTGGGCTTTAATTTTTAATGAACTTTTACGCTTAAAGGAATACTATCGATTAAAATAACTTTTTTTTTAATGCTGTATGTTGGGCACACATTACCACAAGTACTAGGAGCAATTTCCTCACACCGCTCTGCCTCTCTGCTGTAAAATCCTCCATCAGTTTTAGATACAAAAGTGTTGGGCTCTTAGAGGACTAGACCATGTTCCTGCACAGGGAGGGTTGCTATCAACTCATCAGTGTATATTTTAATAATCAACTTGCTGAAATAATCTTATTCAGAGGGTAGTAAGGGTTTAGAGATTCCAGCAATGTGTGTTTATTATCTTTGCTTCACTGACTGATAAAGATCCTAATAATGCCTTTGTAAACCACATCTCTCCCTCTCAGCATGGCACCACATAGCAGCCTACAAAGTAGATGCAGCCTAGAGTGAAAAGTCACAAGCAAGGCAGGAATAGTGTATACACATCTCACTGCTCTTTACATTGCAGCAATATAACAGCACATCTAGCTACAGTACATGTTACTTCCTAAGATCGACCTCCTCCTCCTCATGTCTTCTGCATGCTGTGACACAGTGAAGTATATTTGTGAGCTCCGTGAGGAGTAAGGGATGATTTTTAAGAAGGGAGAGAGAACTGGGTGAATAAATAAAGTGCCCCTAGCACTAGTGGTGTACCCTAATATAGAGTGTTAAAAAAAAAGTTGTTTTAATTGATAGTATTCCTTTAATCCTTACTAATAGGAGTTAAAAATGACCCCATTTACTGATTTAATTGAGAGGGTGCAGATATCTGGGGTTCTCACATATGTGGCGTAGTGACCGCCCCCCCCAGATACTAAACGCTGGAAGTGAGGCTTGCCAAGAGGAGGAAAGATTTCTGCCCTCCCTCTTGCAGTGTCCTCCTCATGCCATGGAATATGCGAGCTGGAAATAATTAGGCAGCAGAGCCCCGTGCTGTTCTGCAATACCAGCCAAGATGAGGGACAAGAGGTTAATATAGACTTGGGAGGGAGTGCTTTACTGATATTTTCATATTTTATTAAACATAATAAAAACTATTTTAAAAATGATGCACATCAAAACCCTCATTCAAACATTGCATTTTCTGCTTGATTCATCCTGTCCTTTACATTAATGATAATAAATCTGCTGCAAACGATAAGACAGTTTAACATCTTGGCCACTGCACACAAGTAATCTCATGTGAGATAACGCAGTGCCGCAGCTGACTTAACTTGTCCTGCCTCCCCCCTGCAAAACAGTGCAAACAGTTCAAAATGTAGAGAGAACTAAGCAATACATGATGCGATGGCTGTGGCTGTTCACTACATGCTGGAAGGATGGGTGGGTGGGACAAAGAGATTATTATTATTGAATTTTAAAGCACCAACATATTCCGCGGCACGGTACAAAGTAAGAAACAAACATCCCTTATAATAATAGGCAACTGTCCCTGCGTACAGCAGGGACAGTTGTCTCAGTGTAGCTGGGTCCGTGCTGAACTGCTGTGCGCATGTGCGCGCAGTTCAGCCGGCTCTAGGATGACGCGGCTGCTCTGAGGGGAATGACTTGCGGCTCTAAGGAGATGTTCAGCGGCTCTCGCGATAGTTAGAGCTCAGCCGGCTACTTTACTTCTGCATGCGTCCCTGTGGTAGCTATGGTAACAGGGACGCACGGCTCACGCAACGGCTCTCCTCTCCGAACACGCAGTTCAGAGCCGGCTCCATTTTAGCTCTGCCAGCGTCACTGTGGTAGCTATAGCAACAGGGACGGACAGAGCTTGAGGCAGACAGGGCAGCTCTCACATTGTACTGCATGTGCCCCTGTGGTTTCCAAGGCAGCAGGGACGCACACTGCAGAGCTGCAGACGTTTAAAAAAAAGGATTTTGAGTGTTTGGTGGCTAGGAGAAGGAATCAGTAAATAGCTGATGGGACATTAGCTGTGTGGTGAAAAATACAAATACTACCGAGGAAACATTTAATCTCACATAATGGAAGCTGTTACTGTGAGGAGAAAAAAAATTTGCAAACAAAAGTGACCAAAGTAGCGGAGTACGCCAACAGAGAATCTGCGACTTTACTGTAAGTGCGTTACTCTGCAAAACAACCCCAAAACCATTAATTAAAGACGCTGTGAAAGGGACATTTGCAAGCAAACTGGACTACACAGGCAAAAGACACCTGAAGGAAATCTGCGACTGTAAGTGTGTTTCTCTGCAAAAATCGAAAAAAAATAGACTCGCTGTTAAAGGGACATTTGCAAACAAAAGTGACCAAAGTAGCGAAGTACGCCAACAGAGAATCTGTGACTGTACTGTAAGTGCGTTACCCTGCAAAAAAAAAAAAACAACCATTAATTATAGACACGTTGTGAAAGGGACATTTGCAAGCAAAGTGACTACACAAGCAAAAGACGTCTGAAGGAAATCTGTGACTGTAAGTGAGTTTCTCTGCAAAAATCGGAAAAAAAAAGTCTCGCTGTTAAAGGGACATTTGCAAACAAAAGTGACCACAGTAGCGAAGTATGCCAACAGGGAATCTGCGACTTTACTGTAAGTGGGTTACTCTGCAAAAATCGTAAAAAAAAACAACTCGCTGTTAAAGGGACATTTGCAAACAAAAGTGACCAAAGTAGCGAAGTACACCAACAGAGAATCTGTGACTGTATTGTAAGTGCATTACCCTGCAAAAAAAAAACAACAACACCATTAATTAAAGACATGCTGTGAAAGGGACATTTGCAAGCAAAGTGACTACACAAGCAAAAACACTCCTGAAGGAAATCTGCGATGGTAAGTCCGTTTCTCTGCAAAAATTGTATAAAAAAAAAAAAACTCGCTGTTAAAGGGACATTTGCAAACAAAAGTGACCAAAGTAGCGAAGTACGCCAACAGAGAATCTGCGACTTTACTGTAAGTGCCTTACTCTGCATAAATCATAAAAAAAAACAAAAAAAACTCGCTGTTAAAGGGACATTTGCAGACAAAAGTGATCAAAGTAGCGAAGTACGCCAACTGAGAATCTGTGACTGACTGTACTGTAAGTGCATTACCCTGCAAAAACACAAGCAAAAACAGAGTTTACAGTAAACCCAAAACAGAAGAACTAATAGACAACATTGTATCTGCAGAAATCCCAAATATAAAAATCACTCCTCGCTTATTTGCCATTGTTACAAAACATATGATTCATGGACCATGCGGACCACTCAATCCTAATTCACCATGTATGTCAAATGACAAATGCACGAAGGAATTTCCCAAACAATTTCAGGAAAATACTTCAGCAAATACCAATGGATATCCAAAATACAAAAGAAGAAACACAAACAAAACTTCAAGATCATTGGCCACTATAATAAGAGCAGTTTTTGTGGAGTGGTTAGAGCGAAAGCCAGACTGGAACTGACCAAGTAGGGAGTTAGCAGATAAATAATGGCTTAATTCTGCATGTATATGGCATTCAAGTAATTTGGATGCAAATGGGAGAAGTGACACTGGGCGGTAGTTGGCTAGTGTGGTAGGATCTAGAGATGGTTTTTTAAGTAGTGGTGTCACAACAGCCTTTTTGAGTGGGGACAGAAAGATACCATTGGAGAGGGATAGGTTAAATAGCGATGTTAGTGCAGGCATGAGAGATGAAAATAACTGTGGAATGAAATGGGAATGATAGCTGCGGAATGAAATGACTGTCCTGAAGGGGGGGGGGGGGGGGCGCTTGTAAAGAGAAGACTGGCTACTATGAGTTGGGAAGGGGGCAGGGAATTAAGTAAAGAGATTACAGTCAGGGAGGGGGATGGTCAAAGAGGTGAATGCCCACTGCTGTATGTGCAGTGGGGATGGAGGGGAGGTAAAGAGATGGTTGGTCAGTGGCTACTACATGGGAAAGGGTGGGTAAAAAGATGACTGGCTGAGTTTCTCTTGTTCACAATCGGCCTGGAACACTGGTATGCAACTAATTAAATCGAAAGGTTAATAACTTTATATAACAGCATTGCTTAAAGGACCATTATCACAAAAAGTTGTAAAATGTAAAATTCATGTGTATACTTATAAGGTGTACATTTGCCCCAGAGTAAGATGCACTAATTACTTTTCTTCTATGTTGCTGTCAATTACAATAGACAGTAAATAATCAACGAGATCTGGACTGGTCCATTGGAGCTTTTATAAATCAGGCCCATGATTTCTTTGAATACAGCTGTGTTATAGAGAATACCCAAATCATATCTATATAACTAAAAGACAGTTGTAATTATGGACCCAGTTGACAGTTAAACTTCACAGTTAGCAAGCAAGAACTTCAGTGTGATAATGTACATTGTGGTAATGTACAGAACCAAAATTAGAAGAAAATGTTGTCTCTGTCCAAGTATTTATGGTCACTAGTTAGGATCAGGGCATGTTTGCGCTATACCTTTTTAAAAATTATTTTTCATTTAGTTGTGTGACTGCTATGTCATGCTGTTCATTCCTTTACATGACAATATAATATACTTTGAACAGACTGTATTATAAATTCCTGAAGAATATTTTAGCCTAAGTTGAGGCTTAGTTAATGTGTCCCACCTTTTACTGAGCAACTCATCAATTAAACATGCAGCAGTAGTAAAAGTAAATTTGATTAGTATGAATAATACTTGAAATAGTCGTAGTATAGGTTTTCCCTACTAATGGGGATTTCTCTCTTACCCTCTGCTTAGCATGCACAAAATGAGCAGCCTGCAGGCTCCACAATACCTGCACAGGCTGCACAAAGACATTGCCTTTTCACAAGTACACCATGCACGATTTGATTACAGGGGAACTTTTCTCTGTTTTCTAAAGAGCATTTATTTATGCATAATCCCAGCCTTCCTCCTTCCTTCACACTTCTACTCATACCCAGAGACTAATTGATTTTTATTTTCATTGAATATAGATCTGGAGGTGTTTCCCCCCTCACTTCTGAGACTAAACGTTTCTCTTTTATTTAACAAAGCATAGAAAATGCTCTCATTGAAATGCCTGCACAATGGTTCTCTCTAGCAGAGAAAGTAACTTTTCTTTGAAGTCTGTCCCCCTGCCAGCCAAAAGGTCAAAATAATAAATGTATACCCAAATTGAAGCCTTCATGGCAGACAATGGTTGCAAAACGTTACATTTTGGCAAACCGTGATTAACTCATTTGAAAAAGCTGAAGCAAAAAGACAGATCAGCATGGGTCCTGCTGGGAGAAAAGAGTATTCAGAAGAGCAGACATAGTTGGCTTCTCTTATGCACTTCACCCTTTACCCACCCCCTCTTCCTTTCTGTTTTGTATTCCCTCTCTTCATATCTTCCATTTCTCCAAACAACCCTCCCCCCAACAACCCTAGCTCTACAGCTGCACCGATTCCACAGTTGCATTTGGAAAATAGTAGAAGATTCAACCAAAGTACAACCTTACCAAGATAATCACTTGATAGTGGAGGATGGGGATGATCTCAAAGAAATGAAGAACACAGAACTCCTGTTTAGCATTTGCAGCTGCTACACGTTCCGTTCTGGCATTTCCACTCTAGTGTTGGTGTCATTAGTTATTAGCTGTCCTGTAAGGTTTCATTATTGCCCAGTCTCAGCCCAGAGCTGCATATAAATGGACCTGCATACAGTTTATTATCCTATAATGGCTTCAGTTTTACTGACAGGAATGGTAGCCAGTTTCCAAACAGATTCAGATACAAACTACAGTATATATGGATATTTGATATGGAAAGCTCTTGAAAGTACATTGCCGTACACCATTGCTTTTACTTCACTACAAATATGCTACTGATTCTCGTAACTTGTGTAGCTTGTGAATATTCAGCCATGAAACTGTACAGAAGGCAATCAGCTTTGCTGCTACAGCTGTGGAACTGATAGCTGGCCAATTCCTTTACAAGTTGGACCCGAATGATCTATCTGCTTGGATGTGCAGAGCTCCAGAAACT
Organism: Hyperolius riggenbachi; assembly: GCF_040937935.1. Lineage (NCBI taxonomy): Eukaryota > Metazoa > Chordata > Amphibia > Anura > Hyperoliidae > Hyperolius > Hyperolius riggenbachi. The sequence goes on from NC_090655.1 coordinate 182,075,979, forward strand.
GGACATTACACAACTAGCACTCAAAACAGGTATAACAGAGGAGGGTGTTAGCTTCAGTAAATAATTTGTGCACAGATTATTCCCTACTGGACTTGCCCACGGCGATGACAGACCCTCACAGGGAAGACTTAACACTAGTATAAGAATAAAAACATAATTTACTGACAATAAGCGCTACTTCTACATTTGTTGTGGTGTACAGTACTTATAGCCTTATAATTTAGATAAGTGTTTGGCCAATCCTACACATAGGGCTTGATTCATTAAGTTGCACTGTTAAGCAGTGCATTTTATTGTGAAGGAGCGGCCGTTAATGCAGCCTTACACAGCGCTTGCTGCTATGTAAGGAGCGTGCCTTCCTTAGATAGGAGCATGCCTTACTTAGGAGCGTGCCTTCCTATACATAGTTGCTATGTATAGGAAGGCACGCTCCTATCAAATTAAGGCATGCTCCTTACATAGCAGCTAGCGCTCCTTCACATTAAGGTACGCTTCTTTAGTAGTGCAGCTTAATGAATCAAGGCCATAGAGCCTTATCAATCCATGCCTTGCTCCTGTGTGTGTGCGGGGGGCTGGGAAGAGCTTGGTGTAGGTAGTTGGGAGATGCTTGTCTCTTAGATTTACATCTGAGTGTGGCCACAGTTACACTCATACACGATGTGATACAGTTTCCTACTGCCAAGCAACTGCACCACATGTCAAATCACTGAAATGCATGGGGTTACAAATGCTACCATTTAGTTGCAGCCAGAAGGCATTCAGTGCCCGAGAGATTGGAGGCTGAAATATGCAACAACCACTTGAAAGAGCTTTAAATGGCTATTTGAACCGGCAACTACTTGCACTGTCTGTGCTGTTAGGCAAATTATTTACCTCCTGGGCGTTATGGACGAGCTCAGTCTGTCCAGTAATGCTGCAGGGCACTGCTCAGGCCCTGGTGGGCCGATTTGGACAATTTTGTTCAAACACGCAGCTAGCACTTTGCTAGCTGCGTGTTTGTTCCAATCACCGCCGATGTGCCGCTACCCGCCGCGAAAGAGGCCCCCCCCCCGCAGAAGGATCGGGACTCCCCCTGACGTCATTACGATCGTCACCATGGCGACGGGGGAAGCCCATACAGGAAATCCCGGGATTTCCTGTTGTACATGGGCGTCAGCGGCAATCGGAGCCGCTGGGGGGACGCCGCAGGGAGGGGGGAATCATGTAGCTAGCGCTAGACTAGCTACATGATAGAAAAAAAAAATAGAGTAAAAAAAACCTCCCACGCGCGCACGGCAGCGGGAATCAGAACGCTAGGGAAGTTAAAGGACAACTGTAATGAGAGGGATATGGAGGCTGCCATATTTATTTCCTTTTAAGCCTGCTGATTTTCTGCCTCATATATTTTTAGCCATAGACCCTGAACAAGCATGCAGCAGATCAGGTGTTTCTGACATTATTGTCAGATCTGACAAGTCTAGCTGCATGCTTGTTCCTGGTCCAATTCAGACACTACTGCAGCCGAATAGACCAGCAGGGCTGCCAGGCAACTGGTACTGCTTAAAGGACACCCGAGACGAAAATAAACAAATAAAATAAATTATTGTATCTATCTTCCTTCTCCTCAAATGACTTTTTAAGATATTCCACAGTTTTATTTTATGATTAAATCTACTTTTTAAGTTTTAACTGTTTTATTGTTTTTGCTCACTGACACATTCATTGAAGTATTCCAGAGCTAATCTCTATGAACTAATAATTTTTATCTCTTTCCTGCTCTCAGAACTGAAGCCATTTCCTGCTAGGAAAGTGTTTTATAGTAGGGATTTCTTATCAGTGAGGGTCACACTGTAGTCACTTCCTGTCTGAGTCAGGACCGAGTCAGCCACTTACATACCTGATATTTAACTCTTTCAGGCAGAGAAAGAAAAAAAAGGAACACAGCATAGTTATTTGCGTGCTAGGCACTGTACATACCCATGTCTATCATCATTTAACAATGTCACCTCGGGTATCCTTTAAAATGAAAAAAAAAATGGCAGCCTCCATATACCGCTCACTACATTTTAAACATATTCTTTGCTTTTGACGCAGCTTCTAATGATTCCAAAGTAAAGTGCCTTGTTAAGACAGTAAGAATTAAATCGCCTGATTTCTGTCCTAATCCCAAAGGATGGGCATTTAACTATAATGTAAGGAAAGTGGTTAAAATCATGCCTTTAAACCTTTAAATGCTTTACACCTCTTTGGCCAATGTGTGCATCCAGAAGTGCTGGTGACTAGTGAAGATACAACTTACTGTGGAATCTAACTTACGCACGTATATTTTTGACTGCTTGATGCTCATCACTGTATGGTGTGTATTTACCATTAAAGTAGTATAATATAACAAGTTTGTGATCCTGTTTTGTACCCCACTGATCCATGTCAAGTGTCACTTTTTGTGAAAGCAAAGGCTTTAAAGAGGAACTTTAACCCAAGATTGTACTTCATCCCCAGAAAGCTCTGTTGGTGGTTAGAAAAAAGGAGCAGACGCATATGCCTGACACTGTGTCAGACATAACGTTCTGTGGCCCCAGGAGTCCCCCATAAATAAATAAATGTGCCAAATGGCTGTAAATCCTCTAGCTAGCACTAGGATAGCTAGTAAGAGTGTCCAGCACCCCTGGATCCCTCACGATTCCCCCGTTTATACGTTATCCCCCCTGGAACCAGCGATCGCGCAGCCTCCCGACACAGCTCCGGTCTCTCTATGGGGAGGATCGGGTTTGCGCATGACGTTGGTGACAACATGACGTTATCTGCGATCCTCCCCACAGAGAGAGTGGGGGAGGCTGCGCCGATCACTGGATCCAGGCTGGGTAATGTATAAACGGGGGAGCGGCAGGGATCGGAGGGTGCCGGAGACTTCTAGATAGCCTAGTGCTAGCTAGAGGGTTTATAGCCATTTAGCACATTTATTTAAAAGTCGGGCAAAAAGTAACAAAACCTCTTGAGCGGCGTAATGCTCAGGAGGTTAACTGACAGCTGGTTAACACATCTGCCAGTTAAGCGATCATCAGCAGCTGGTGGCTTTCATAGTGCAGCTTCAAATTGTTCAGGGCATAGAAATACGCATGTAATTAGAATTTTCCATTTAAGTCCATGGACACAGCTGCAGTTTCTACCTCTGCTAAACCACTGATCAGAGACATTTTTTGTTATTATTAGTATTTAGCATTTGGTATTAACAACATATCCCACAGTGAGAGGATTGAATTTATCATACAGCTCTGCTGGAGCTCACAGTTTAATGCATGCCTATACCATAGAGAACCCAAAGCACACTTCCTATGTCATTGCTTAATAGTCTTGCAGTATCTGGACTATCAGAAGGGGACAGAGCTTAAAGGTGGGTACACACATCAGATAAAAGTCTTTGGAAAATGAAAGATCACAGACCAATTTTACCCCCTTCCATGTAGTATGAGAACCATACTCTACACAGTCTATTCTATTGAGCTGAACTCCCCATCAGATAAAAATCTTTGCAAGATGCTGCACACAAAGATGCTGTACACATGCAACAGATCAGTATCTGCAAAAGATCAGTTCCTGCAAAAAATCAGTTTCTGCAAAATGCATTCATAGTATATTATATCTGCAGTTCTCATACACACCTTTTTTAACAGACCATCATCTGCAGATCAGACAATCATCTGCAGATCCAAAGATCCATCTTGATGGATCTGATCTGCAGATGATTGTCCGTTAAACAAGGTGTGTATGAGATCTGCAGATATCATAGACTATGAATGCATTTTGCAGGAACGGATCTTTTACAGGAACTGATCTTTTGCAGATACTGATCTGCTGCATGTGTACAGCATCTTTGTGTCCAGCATCTTGCAAAGATTTTTATTTGATGGGGAGTTCAGCTCAATAGAATAGACTGTGTAGAGCAGGGGTCTCAAACTCGCGGCCCGCGGGCCATTTGCGGCCCTCGATACAATATTTTGTGGCCCTCAACGGCAAAAGCTTCCTTATAGTTCGCTTCAGTGCTCCCAAGTAATCTGCCGCATCCCCGCCGCTAAACGAGGGCTGCAGAGTCCCCAAATCGCCCGGGGAGCTATCCGCCGGAATTTCCTGGAAGGGGCAGAGCTTTCAGCTTCAGCTCTGCCCCTCCTGACGTCAATCGCCGCACGGATCACCGCCTCTCCCCGCCCCTCTCAGTGAAGGAAGAGTGAGAGGGGCGGGCAGAGGCGGCGATGCGCTGCAATTGTGAAATTCCTTATGCGGCCCAGCCTCATCCTGACTTTGCCTCCTGCGGCCCCCAGGTAAATTGAGTTTGAGACCCCTGGTGTAGAGTATGGCTCTCATACTACATGGAAGGGGGGTAAAATTGGTCTGTGATCTTTCATTTTCCAAAGACTTTTATCTGATGTGTGTATCCACCTTTAGACTGAAAAGTACACTTGCTTGTAGTTGGCATGTAGAGACATTTATATACCAAATACCAGTTGTGAAATAAATATAGCATGACTTCATTCACACATAATGGGTAAACAGCTGACGAATGTGCTAACTTTGTGTCATTCTGCCACTTTCCTGTAAAGCTCTTGTTTCTTGATGTGTGGATGCAAAAATATATACTACTCTGACAAGCATGATAAACAACTGAGTAAATACAGTGGGATTACTATGGATAGTTTAACCACTTGAGGACCACAGTGGTAAACCCCCCTAAAGACCAGGCACATTTTTACTAAAATGACCTCTGCAGCTTTAAGGCCAAGCTGCAGGGGCGCACAACACAGCACACGAGTGATTCCCCCCCCTTTTTCTCCCACCAACAGAGCTCTCTGTTGGTGGGGTCTGATCGCCCCCAAGTTGTTTATAGTTTGTTGAATATTTATATCTTTATGTTTATGTTATTATTTAACTTTTTTTTTTTTTTTCCCCCCACAAATCCCTCCCTCCTCCAGCCGGCCAATCCTGGCGATCAACTGTCATAGGCTTCTGCCTATGAGAGCCTATCGCTCTCAAGTGCCCCAGGGGGACAGCCGTGTCACAGAAAAGAAGGCGGTTTTGCCGTCTAACAGTCTCCTGAGCAGCGATCGCCGCTCGGGGACTAAAGGTGGGGCGGAGCTCCACCCCCCATGCAGGAGATGCGCGCGCAGCCTGCACGCGATCTCCTGCAAACTGCAGAGCCAATTCGCGTTAGGCGGTCCTGGGGCTGCCGCCGTGGCCATACCCATTGGCGTGGGCCAGTCTTGTAGTAGTTAAAGGTTAACTTAATTTCTTGAAGGAAATCTCAACTCTACAGTTACATATAATAATACCAATTTTTGCTATTTGTAAATAGCGTTTTCAGTGATTCTCATCTCCCTGCTTATGTAATGACCTCTCCTCATTTTCCAGATATCCACAGCATTGTTTAGTGCAAAGTGTATTTTTTATTCAAGTTAGTTACCATAAATATGCGATTGCAAGAACAAATCACCTGCACAAGCTGTTTTTTCCACTAGCCACGATTGCGTGTGTAGCCTTCTGGAACGTCGCGCAATTGCAACGAGAATCATGCCGGCCGGGGAATTGTGATTCGACACAAAACTAATTGCGGTAGTGGAAAATGAGCACCGCGATTTACATGTTATCGCGGTGCTCTAGCGATCACCAAAGTGGCTCCGATTCGCTTTTTGAATCAGATCGCAGCCAGTGGACAAGGGCCCTAAAGGAAAAGAAATACAGTATTCCAGCTGAAGCATTTTTGTTAGGTTTGGAGGGAATATGAGATGGGATCACTTGGATCACTGCAATTTTTTATGAGCAAACCCTTTTCATCTTAAAGGACAGCCGAGGTGACATGTGACATGATGAGATAGACATCGGTATGTACAGTGCAAGCACACAAATAACTAGGCTGTGTTCCTTTTTTACTTTCTCTGCCTGAAAGACGTAAACATCAGGTATGCAAGTGACAGCTTTCTGTCTGGGTCGGGACTGGGTCGGACTGGGTCAGACTCAGGCTTGCTCAAATCCAAATTCGGGAGACATCCGGATAGTTCTATCCGGTTTTCTCCCAGTAAAGCTGTGCAGAGGGGGGGCGGGGGTCAATCTTACCTGTATGACGTCTTTTTCGGTCCGTCCCTGGAGCCTCCCACGATGGGCTCCAAGCGGCGGTCACGTAACTACAAACACTTCCTCCTTCCAGGTTGAAGGAGGAAGTGTTTGTAGTCACGTGACCCGCGCATGGAACGCATCGTGGGAGGCGCCAGGGATGGACCGAAGAAGACGTCATACAGATAAGATTGACCTTCCCCTCCGCACAGCATTACTGGGAGATATCCGGATACAACTATCTGGATGTCTCCCGAATTCGGATTTGAGCAAGCCTGGTCAGACTATAGAATAACCCTCACTGATAAGAAATTACAGCCATAAAACACTTGCCTGTTAGTAAATGGCTTCTGAGAGCAGCAAAGAGATAAAAAGAGTCAATAATTCATACATGTTAGCTCTGGCATACGTCAATGAAGGTGTCATTGAGCAGAGACAATGAAACCGTAAAAACCAGATTTAAATATAAAAGTGAGATATCTAAATAAGTCATTTGTAGGAGGAGGATAGAAACAATTGTTTTTCTCATTTCACTTCATATGTCCTTTAAAACAAGAAGAAGACAGGTAAAATAAAATCAAGGACCTCCAAGGTAGTGTTTTCAGATGTGCTGCCAATGCCACATACTGCACCTGGCAGGCAGGAGGAGGAGTTGAGAAGTTGATGTAGGGAATAGAAATGGTTAGGACTCTTGGAGAACTGGGCAGACTGTCAGTAAGCTGGCTAAGGGCTCAAACCCACTAGCAGCTTTTACTAAGGCTGCATTTCCACTTGTGCGGTGCGAATCGCCACGGTAAAAATTCGCATGCGGATGCGAAATTCGTATGCGGGTCCATGCGAATTTTCACGCGAATTCGCACACGAATTCGCATGGATGACGATGTGTGCGAATTTAACCATGGCAGTGCTGGTGTGCTTTTCCATTGTTTCTATGCGAATTCGCATGAAAATTCGCATGAAAATTCGCATAAAATAACCTCATGCGAATTTCCTATTAAATACATTGTATGCGATTCGCATAGCGGTATGCGGTATGCGAATTCTGATGGCTCTGCCATGCGAATTTTTTCTGCACAGAAAAACGCAAAGGAATCCTGACAAGTGGAAACAGTCCCATTGACTTGTATTGCTATGCGAATTTGTATGCGAAAAACGCATGCGAATTCGCGATAGTGGAAATGAGCCCTCAGTGTTAGTGATTTGAAAAGCTCTTGCTAATACAATGTTATAGGCGATTTTTTATAAAATCGAATCCCTCTTATGGGATCACACCCATAGCATTAGACTAGCAAGAGCTTTTCAAATCTGTATATATATATATATATATATATATATATATACATACATACATACATATACATACAGAGGGGCTGCAGCACACAACAGGAAACCAGTGACAGGGGCTCTTAGTTAACGCTTTAACGTGCTTAAGCACACTAACTGCGCTAAAGTGTCCCCAATCTGGTGAGTCCTACTCTACCCATGCAAAAATGCTTGTTTTTATTTGCATTCTAGTGTGAACTATCCCAAAAGCCCAAGAGTCAACTAAATGGGAAGAAAGGAAATTAAAAACACCTCACCTTCTTAGGCCCAGTGCACACCAAAAACTTCTAGCAGATCTACAAAACGCTAGAAGTTTTTGAAGCAAATTTGAGGCCTGGAACCCACTACAAATCATTATCGCAATCGCTAGCGTTTTGTGTGAGCGTTTTTTTGGCGATTTCATCAGCGTTTTCTGACATTTTGGTGAGCATTTTGCAAGAAGTGCATAGCGTTTTGTGAGCGATAGCGATTTGCAATTTGATTGTCTAATCAAATTTTTTTTTCTTTTTTACAAAATTTAGCCAATGTGTAGGATTTTTCAGCTTTTAAACCATACCATATATACTCGCATTTAGGCTGAATTTTTCAGCACAAAAAATGTGCTATAAAGTCACCCCCTCGGCCTATATGCGAGTCACCTGCTTGTGTCTGTGGTGGGGGTGTGCGGACTGACCTCATGCTGGGTGCAGAGGACTGGAGAATGCAGAGATTTTGCATAGCAGGCTTGCGGTGCCTGCAGCGACATGCTTCCCAGCTGATCGGGGCAGAGGAGAGCGCATGGAGTACAGCTGGGAACAAAGCAACATCGGTCAGATGCCCGTGGGGAGAGCAGAGAAGGAGCGATTGATGTCCACCCTGATTCACAGCAGGAGCGCTCCTCTGTGTACATAATCTTGAGCTTCCTGCAGTCTCCGCATCTTGTGAGGCCATTGGCTATTTACCCAGCCAATAGGCTCACATGATGCAGAAACAGCAGGAAGCGCGAGATTATGTACACGGAAGAGCGCTCCTGCTGTGAATCAGCGTGGACATCAATCGCTCCTTCTCTGCTCTCCCTGCGGGCATCTGACCGATGTTGCTTTGATATCCCCTGGTATCCGGAGGCTGCTGCTCTGATCTCTGCCGGGCATGCGATGGCTCCTTCTCATCAGCTGCTCTCTATGCGCTCTCCTCTGCCCCAATCAGCTGGGAAGCATATCCTACTGCAAGTCCGCTCAGTATCACCGATGCACTCTCCATTGCTCTGCACTCTAAATATATACAGTAGTTCATATAATTTACTCTGGGAGAGTACAATTTTTCACAATAGTGATTTTTAATAATTCAGCTTTTTTTCTGGGGGTAACTAGGTATCACAGTATCACACTGTCCCACAGCAACATTTGGATGTTTTTTCACTCTCAAATGATGATGTCCTTACATGCAGAGCAGGGTGGCTTCCAGGGTAGTGTTGACATCAAAATGATTTAGCAGGACTACTAGACTTGCTAACCAATGAAGAAACTTTCCCATGACACTTTGAGCAGGTCTACAAATTAACTTTTGCTGGAGGCAGTGTTCTCAGTTGCTTGTTGTGGCCTTGTTTGTGTAAGATCAGTGTACATAACAGGCTCTTGAGTTTGCTGATTAACATTATAAGGAGGTTGGTAAGGGTGGTAATAGCCCATGTGACTTGGAGGCCTATATGGGTAATTGTGGTATGCTGCATCCTGTTCACTTTGGTAGTAACCCTGTCCCTGATTGCATAGCTCCCAACTGTCCCTCTTTCGGAGGGACAGTCACTCTTTGGCAGCCCTGTCCTTCTGTCCCTCTTTCTGCCTCATTTGTCCCTCTTTCAGGACTTTGTCCCTCTTTCTATGTAAATATATATATTTATCTATTAAAACATGTGTTTGACTGACTCTAAACTGTATTCTCATCCTTTAAATTGATATATTACTAATTTTAAAACATTAATATGAAGGAAAATGAACCAGGATAGAAAGGACCAGTGTGGTTATAATTATAACACCACATATTTTCCTTATGAAATCTTTATGGTATGCGTACCTAGGGGCACAACGGGGGCGTGATTAGGGGTGTGGCAGAAGCGTGGCCTAAGTGTCCCTCTTTCGCATCTCAAAAAGTTGGGAGGTATGTGATTGTATTGCAAGTAGCCATAGGGTGGTTGTTTGGGATATGGCGGAATAGGCACTGGAGGTAGGGTTGCCAGGTGTCCGGTTTTACACCGGACAGTCCGGTTTTTGTGCGCTGTGTCCGGTGCAAAAAGGCATGCTAAACCGGACAATTAGGTTGTCCGGTTTAGAGCCCCCAACCCGCAGCGCAGGAGGAGAATCAGTCTGAATAGTGTTGTCCGGCTCATGAATGATTCGAATATTTGATCCGGATCTTTTTTGAGTCGAATCTCAGCGGCTACGGGACCCGAACTTCCGGCGCCTGCGACACAGAGGTAAGTTCCGCCCGCAGCCACCCGCCAGCCTGCACATCATATTGGAGGAGACAGCGGGGGAGAGAGAGCACCCTAAGGTGAGGGAAGGGGGGGGAGATTGCCCCCCTTCTCCACCGCTGCTCCCAGCTCTCTCTCTGCTGCACTGTTCTCCTCCTGCGGGGGGGCGGGGGGGGCGGGGGGTGTGGTGATATATTGGGGTGCTGATAATGTTAAGGATAATAGCAGAACATATTTCTGTCTTTTTTTCTGTCTACTGGGTAAAACCTCAGATGTGTATTGTGCTTGGTAGTAATTGGCCACCTGGCTAGAGTAATCTGAAGGATAATGTAAGTCTGCATGTAAATGTACATTACCTCTGCCCTCATTGTCCAGCCGGGGAAACTGTGTGTACTGCTAATTAGCGGCCAATTGAGGAAGAATAGGCTGGTCGGCATGGCTTTTGAACTGGAATCAGCCATTGTCCCATCATACAAAGCAAGCCTGCCAGAGTGTTGGGGATGGGAAGCGGACACCTGAAGGGGTTGGAAATTTCTACAGACTTTAAAAACGGAAGTGGAATTGCTTTGAAATCTGTAAGTGTAAACAGGATTACAGGCAAACTGCTACCTGTAACCAAAATTCGATCTTTTCATGGATGTGCTAAAATACACTTTAACCAAGGAAATAATGTGGAGGAAGCTTTTTGATGTCTGCAGAGTTCAATGGGTGACATTGTGTCCTGCCAAACTTCAAGAAGCTAAAACAGGAACCCCCTTTGAAGTGCATATCACAAGAAGGATTATGACAAGCGTTCGGTGATGTCACAAACGGGGAAACTGCATTAGTTCCTGGGGGCTGGACATTAAATGCCCCAGGGGACACTTCAGACTATTTAAGGTGGCCCAGGACAGCCACCGGTGTCTTCTCTCGGAGGTAGCGAATAGCTAGGGAGGATCGCGACTCCTGGTCGAAACGGCGTCCTCCCGTCAAACAACGTTCTAACCTAAGCTGGTAACGTTCTTTTTTCCCCCGTTTATTTTTACGCAAATATCTGTGTGTGTTATCTTTGTAACTTTTATCTTGTAACTATTTTTACTTTGTTTTTTTGTAATCTTTTTGTATATATTAAGTTCTGCATTGTTCTATGTTTTTCTAGAATATTAAATTATTATTTAATAAGTTTGACTTCTGCCGTACTAAACTAACACTCATAGCCTAGAAGAGACTGAAGTGTAACCGTGTATAAGTTCATGCCTAATTGTACGCTTGAGCAACACTACCGTATGAAATTGTAATTGCATTGTGTGTGGGGGCGTTTGTCATACGTTGGCCTAAGCGCGCAGCTGACCCAACGTACGAACAACGCCAGTGCGAGTAGCGACAGCAGAGTGGCTAACAGTATCGTTCGGAACGACTGTTAGTGGGTCTTTGCTTCACGACAGTGTAAGATTGCAACTGTGTGTGTGTGTGGGTGCGTGGCGTTCCCGTATTTGGCCTAAGCGCAAAGCTGACCCAAATACGAAAACGCGGAGTGCGCACTGCGGACTCGACAGCAGAGTGGAAGTGTCTAGCGAACCGCTAGTGGTGGCAGTGAGAGGTGTTCTGAGGGGTCCCAGCCTTGTTTTAGCTTGACTAAGGCTGCTTCCCCTCTCAATCTGGTCAAACCCGCAGTCGGGAACCGTATACGCAGGCGTGCCGCGGGCCGGTTCCTGACAGGGGGCACCTGGCTACCTAACCTATTCTGGGCACATATAGCCCCTGGCTACCTATTCCGGGCACATATACCCCCTGGCTACCTATTCTGGGCACATATAGCCCCTGGCTACCTATTCTGGGCACATATACCCCCTGGCTACCTATTCCGGGCACATATAGCCCCTGGCTACCTATTCCGGGCACATATAGCCCCTGGCTACCTATTCTGGGCACATATAGCCCCTGGCTACCTATTCTGGGCACATATAGCCCCTGGCTACCTATTCCGGGCACATATAGCCCCTGGCTACCTATTCTGGGCACATATAGCCCCTGGCTACCTATTCCGGGCACATATAGCCCCTGGCTACCTATTCTGGGCACATATAGCTCCTGGCTACCTATTCTGGGCACATATACCCCCTGGCTACCTATTCTGGGCACATATACCCCCTGGCTACATATACTGGGACATATATACCCCTGCCTACGTATACTGGGACATTTACACCCCTGCCTACATATACTGGGACATATATACCCCCTGGCTACATATACTGGGCACATATATCCCTGGCTACATATACTGGGAACACTGGCTGTTTGTCATTATGTGCATTTAGTGGTGAAAAGCTGTCTCTTTTGTGCATTTACTGGTGAAAAGCTGTCTCTTATTATGTGCATTTACTGGTGAAAAGCTGTGTCTTATTATGTGCATTTACTGGTGAAAAGCTGTCTCTTGTGCATTTACTGGGGAAAAGCTGTCTCTTATTATGTGCATTTACTGGCGAAAAGGTGTCTCTTATAATGTGCATTTACTGGTGAAAAGCTGTCTCTTATGTGCAGTTACTGGTGAAAAACTGTCTCTTATGTGCACTGGACCAGTACTACTGGTGAGGACAGTTAGTGACATGGCTATGTACTCTGTAATGTGCTGCAGAAGATGTCAGTGCGATATAAATACTATAAATTTTTTTAAAAAAAAGCCCATTGCTTAGCCCCACTCTACATAAAAGTGCGCTTCTGACTCCGCCCCTAACTCCACCCCTAACTCCACCCCCTGTCCGGTTTTCTCCATCAGCCGACCTGGCAACCCTAACTGGAGGTGATTGTGAAGGTGTGCTAGAAGAAGAGCTGTGTGATTGGTCCACTGTATTAGATGGGTGGGAGGTGATTTTTTTTTTTTGATGAGATCAATAATACCCTGTCGAAGGTCTAAGATTTTCTCTTCAGGGACTTTCTTCATATAGGGTACTAGACTGACAGCATAATTATAATGATCACATCTAGCATAATGTAATGCACCAACTGCTTCCTGCATGGAACTTAGTACACCAGTCTCAAAACTGGTTTGTCCAGTAGTAAGTGCAGCTCTGCGCCTTCCTCTTCCTTTTACTTTTGCAGGTTCTTTGGCAGATGTAGTTGCCTGTGAAGGAGACGCTAATGGGACACTACTACTTGAATGTGAAGGAGACAGTACTGTGACACTACTAGTGTTTGAGGTGTCATCACTTTGTGTGTCTGATACTGATAATAAAGGTGCAGAAATATTGTCCATGCCATCTTCATCATCAGCTTCGTCAACTATGACCGGCACATCAGCAGGAATATTATTTTGTGTCCTATGGAAGGACAAAGTTTGGTCAATATTTAAAGTGTAAACATGACATATGTGTACGTATATGCATGTGTTATGGATGAGGACAAAAATCTTCTATGTTACAAATCCACATAAAAAGGCTCCAGGTCCATACTCTGTCTGAGGAAAGCAAGTTGCGCAGTGTAAACATATTTGGTCCTAGTAGATGCCCCAGACCCACTTTTGCTGAGAATTTAGGGAAATCGCTAGCGGTTTGAATCGCTCCCTGAACGCGCACAAAAATGGGTGTGCACCATCCCATTGAAATACATTAGCCAAGCGTTTTCACAGGCGGCAGCGGTTTTGAAAACGCTACCAAAAACGCTTGGTGTGCACTGGGCCTTACCAGCTACTGACTGAACTCGGAGCTCCGCTCATTTATATACTTAAAGAGGCTCTGTAACATTAAAAAACGTCCCTGAAGGGTACTCACCTCGGGTGGGGGAAGCCTCAGGATCCTAATGAGGCTTCCCACGCCGTCCTCTGTCCCACGGGGGTCTCGCTGCAGCCCTCCGAACAGCCGGCGACAGACCCGACTGTGACTTCAATATTTACCTTTGCAGGCTCCAGCAGGGGCGCTGTGGCTGCTGTCGGCTCCGAAGTAGATGGAAATAACCGATCTCAGTCGGGTCCGCTCTACTGCGCAGGCGCCGGAGACTTGCGCATGCGCAGTAGAGCGGACCTGACGGCGATCGGGTATTTCCGCCTACTGCGGAGCTGACAGCCGTCAGGCTGGAGCCGGGAAGGTAAATAATGACGTCACCGCTGTACGGAGGGCTGCAGCGAGACCCCCGAGGGACGGAGGACGGCGTGGGAAGCCTCATTAGGATCTTGAGGCTTCCCCCACCCGAGGTGAGTACCCCCCAGGGGACGTTTTCACGTTACAGTTCCTCTTTAACTGTGCTAGAGGTGGGCATGGTTATGCATGCTCACAGGGGAAAATAATATAAGCCGAGGGATGAGCAGCACAAACCAAATTTTATGCAATTCTATGCAAAGCATGCACACAGCACTGGAGACCCTTAGTCTCCATAAGAAATATATAAATACAGGGGAACTGTAGCACACAACAGGAAACCAGTGACAGGGGCTCTTTGTTACACTTTAACACGCTTAACGTGTCTTAAACTGTGTAGGCTGCATTATTTACTTCCTGAATATGCTACCTTTGTGGTTATAACTATAAACCTTTGGCTACAGGGCTATATTAACCAACATGCACGGCAGACTTGTGCCCATCCTCGCCTCTCCCCTCTACTGCCTCCTGCTGCCATTTTGCACGCTTGCCACCAAGAATTTTCACAAAGAAGTGCAGTAAATAATTACTTGTACCTACTGTGAATGGACATGGAATAGAGTTTGTATGGCACTATTCAGTGGCATAGCTAGAGATCATGGGGCCCCAAATCAAATCTTTCATAGTGCCCTCAGCAATGCCACCTGCCCCTACCCTATGGATATGAGTTAATTGGGCAATTTACATTCTCATGCAGTCAACACTGCACATATAGTTTTTATGGGCACTGAGACAAAGTCAAAGGGCAGAGAAACGCAAAAAGGTTAATGTTAAATACATTACCACCTGGGCCCCCTATGCTCCAGGGCCCCATAGCAGCTGCTATGGCTATTGCTATACCCCTGGCACTATTACCTCTTGTTCTTAATTTCCGATGTGAAAAATGAAATGTACCTTTACTTATCTGGGCCTTCTTCCATCCACTAGAAGTCATTTGTGTCCCTTCTCCTTGGTCCCGCTGGCAGCCTCTGAAAGATTGCCCACCCATCAGGTCAGCGTCTTCTGCACATGCGCCCACGTCATCGAGAGCGTACTGCACAGGCACAGTATGCTCCTGGTGATGTGGGCGTGTTCTCACGCGGTGCTAGCGAACGCCCGTGCATGCACAGAAGACCCCCATTGGGGATCGGCCATCTTTTAGAGGCTGCCAGCGGGACCCAGGAGAAGACTGGAGCTGCGGCGAGGGACACAAATTACTTGTAGTGGCTGGAAGAAGCCCCAGGTAAGTAAAGCTACGTTTATTTTTTCACCTTGGAAAACCTTTAAAGGTTAATTTATTTCAGGATACTTAAAAAAAAATCTGCATTAGGCCTTGTTAACATTATAAATCGCCAGCGCTATCACAAGCGCTGAGCGATTGCGGTTTTGTACAGATCTGCTTTTCTCTAGTGTTGCAGAGGGGAACATGCTGGTCAGCAGCAAGAGAAATAATCAAGAGAGGGAGGGTCCAAAGTTTTTGTTTTACAATGTACACTTTCTTTACACCTCAGCTGACAGCATCTGCCTGTCAGCAATAGGAATCACAGGAGTTGTGTGAAAAGAAGTGTAAGCAGCAAAGTATTTTGTGCTATATTGCATTAATATGAGCCAGCACATCGGTTAACATGGGGCTGTCACATCTGAAGTGTTTTTGCATTCAGAAAACCACATGTTATTCTCCCAAGTGTGACCCCTTCCTAATATGAAAATAATTCCAACTTGCGTGCAAATTTAATGCAAATTTCAGTTTATAAAGTATTATTTATGAAAGGTGTGTGGTGGGCACAAAGATGACCAGCGATGGCCATTTTGCATACCTCCGGATGCTTGGTCATGGTAAGATCAAAGGCATGCAGATGTCATATAATGGTGATTGACCCCGTCTACTTCCAGTCGCCACGTCAACCGATTGGTTAGAGCGATCTGCACTGTCATAAAGGTGGGAGGAGAGAGGAATGCTGTGACAAACAAAAGGTAGAGTGCATGCCTAAATAGCAACGTAGTGCTAGATTATGCATGTCGCTAAAATAAGGGGAAAACAATTACTGACAACATTCTGTACAAGCCGTGGTATCCAGGCTTAATCTCTTGTAACCTTAGTCCATATATGTACAACTCTCCTCAAACCCACTCTGCACAGCATTAAAGGAAAACTCTGGTGACAAAAGTGCTTAGTGCAAGTATACAACAGTAATTCCAAAATACCCAATTAAAACATCCTATGTGGAGAAAAAAGGGGAAAGGGGTCCATTAGACCCGTGCCCTGCCTTGATAAGCCGGGCACAGTGGTTATGGGGGTGGCTGGTGGAATCTACTCAGACGCGAGCCACCGATTATCTTAGAGACTGAAGCCGTGTAGTCATTAGGTTTAAATGACAAAAATTTAGTTATCATGTATGCTGGATTGCTGAATTTTCGTGATGTAGTTATGTGGATGGATACTTGTAGAAATTCAAAATGGTCCTTTAGATCTAGATTGCCCTCCCAGAATGTTTGTATATCCCTATGCTTCCTGCTTCAATCGATTCATGATTTAGTTGACAACGATTGTGTGTTTCTCTGTCTCTGGGTCAGCTTCCCAAACTAGCTTTCCATTTATGATGTTTGCTAAGGGTCCTATGGAAACGGCATTAAAGAGACCCTGAGCAGGTAAACAAAATCGGTATTTGGACTTACCTGGGACTTTCTCCAGCCCAAATCCCCCCTACCCCTGTGTCCCGTGAGGTCCCCCTGCATTCTCTTCTTCCCTCTTCTGGTCCCCCTGGTGGCTCCCTTAATCAGTAACTTTGGGTGAAATCGCGCATGCACACCCTGACGCCTGACAGACACATCCATACATGGTGAGATCATTCCAGCTGGCTCATTTTCTACATTATTTGAGTGCTGCATGTCCTCTCTTTGCATCTCAGAATACAACATTGATGCAGCTTCTATTCAGCTTGGAAACTGGCTCAATCGAATTGAGCAAGAACTGAATTTAACTGGCCCATTTACAGTAATTACGGCTTGCATTACATTTGCAAACAAACTATATGTATATACAGGATCTTCTCAAAAAATTAGCATATTGTGATAAAGTTCATTATTTTCTGTAATGTACTGATAAACATTAGACTTTCATATATTTTAGATTCAAATACACACAACTAAAGTAGTTCAAGCCTTTTATTGTTTTAATATTGATGATTTTGGCATACAGCTCATGAAAACCCAAATTTCCTATTTCAAAAAATTAGCATATTTCATCCGACCAATAAAAGAAAAGTGTTTTTAAAACAAAAAAAGTCAACATTCAAATAATTATGTTCAGATATGCACTCAATACTTGGTCGGGAATCCTTTTGCAGAAATGACTAATTCAATGCGGCATAGCATGGAGGCAATCAGCCTGTGGCACTGCTCAGGTGTTATGGAGGCCCAGAATGCTTCAATAGCGGCCTTAAGCTCATCCAGAGTGTTGGGTCTTGCGTCTCTCAACTTTCTTTTAACAATATCCCACAGATTCTCTATGGGGTTCAGGTCAGGAGAGTTGGCAGGACAATTGAGCACAGTAATACCATGGTCAGTACACCATTTACCAGTGGTTTTGGCACTGTGAGCAGGTGCCAGGTCGTGCTGAAAAATGAAATCTTCATCTCCATAAAGCTTTTCAGCAGATGGAAGCATGAACCCACTTTTGAACCAGAAACAGCGGCAGAAGCGCCTGACCTGGGCTACAGAGAAGCAGCACTGGACTGTTGCCCAGTGGACCAAAGTACTTTTTTCAGATGAAAGCAACTTTTACATGTCATTCGGAAATCATGGTGCCAGAGTCTGGAGGAAGACTGGGGAGAGGGAAATGCCAAAATGCCTGAAGTGCAGTGTCAAGTACCCACAGTCAGTGATGGTCTGGGGTGCCATGTCAGCTGCTGGTGTTGGTCCACTGTGTTTTATCAAGGGCAGGGTCAATGCAGCTAGCTATCAGGAGATTTTGGAGCACTTCATGCTTCCATCTGCTGAAAAGCTTTATGGAGATGAAGATTTCATTTTTCAGCACGACCTGGCACCTGCTCACAGTACCAAAACCACTGGTAAATGGTGTGTTAACTCAGCCTCATGGTCAGAGGAACAACAACCAACTTTATTGAGACACAACATTAACATACAGCTAGAATGCAGTACTAGAATTGTACTGTAGGTGGCAGCAGCAGTACTTTTAGATTACTGTAAGTGGCAGCAGATATATAAATCTATATATCCTAACATCTCCCTTCTTTTGCAAATATAAGTAAATGCTAAACATAAGACAGTTTGTGGACTGCTGCATCTAAGGAAAAAACAAGTTAGAGGATGTAGTCTCTATATTTCAAAGGTGTTCTGATAACTCGAGTTCGAGTGCAACGAGGGGGTGCAGAATCATCATCTGCAGGTGACCCCAACTCCGATTCATTTAGCAATGTATTGTCAGGTATGTTCACAGCTGGACTGTCCCTGTCCATCGTAGAGGGTTCCTCATTATCTGTATCACTTCTCTCCTCTGTTGCTCTAAGAAATCTCCTGTTCCTTCGGTACAAATGTCCGTCAGCTTCCACTACATATGAGCGTGGAGCAACTTGCTGTACACATGTTCCTTTCCGCCACAGTCCGTCACCTGAGGAAGGTGCTGGTTGCATGCGTACTGATTGCCCTATAGTCAACTCAGGGAGTTCCTTGGCTCCTTTATCATAGTGCAATTTTGCTTTTTTGCGTTTAAGTTCAAGTTGTTCGACTACTCCATCAATCACTTTGGGAACCAGTAGCCTTTGAGCTGTGGGAAGAAGAGTTCGTGTTCTTCTAGACATAAGCCTTTGGACTGGACTACTTTTATTCCCTTCTGTTGGTGTATTTCTCCAATCTGAGACAGCTTTCCAAAGATCCTTGCCATCTCTCATGGCTTTCTTTATAAGTGTCTTTGCTATTTTAACAGCTGATTCGGCCTTGCCATTGGATTGGCTGTGGTACGGGGATGATGTAATGTGTTCAAATTCCCACTTTCTAACAAATTGGTCAAACTCAGAGCTGACGAATTGTGGTCCATTATCTGTAATGACCGAGTTAGGTATTCCATGCCGACTAAAATGTATCTTGCAGCATTCAATTATTGTCCTTGACGTTGTGTCAGTTAATGCATCTATCTCCCAGAAGTCTGAGTAGTAATCGACTACTATCAAATAGTCCTGTCCATGCACAGAGAACAGGTCCATTCCCAGATTACTCCAGGGTAGAGTTGGCAAACTGTGTGTCATAAGAGGTTCCTTCGTCTGCCTGCGTAGAAATTCATTGCAAGTATTGCAGTCCTGAATTGCAGCAATCAGATCTGGACCCATTTGTGGCCAAAATATCACATCCTTTGCCTTGCGAAGACATGCATCTATGCCTAGGTGACTCGAGTGGATTCGTGTTATCATTTCTGGACGCATACTTTTGGGTATGATGACTCTGTGTCCTTTATACAAAATTCCGTTCTGCATGGTGATTTCATCTCTAAAACCCCAGAAGTCTCTAATACACACTGGCGTTTGTTCCCTTTTATCAGGCCAACCTGATAGAACAGTTGTTTTCAGTGACTGTAATACTTCATCTTCCTCAGTATGACGTTGAATTTGTTGCAGTCTGGAGTCTGACACTCTCAAATATTCTGTAAAGTTAATCTGCTCTACCTCATGCTGAAAATCTTCTTCAGCTTGACTGGAAAAGATGTCATAATGTGGGGTATCTCCTGTGACATGTTTCTGTGGCAATACTGCTCTGGACAGAAAATCTGCAATGTACATCTCAGAGCCCTTTTTGTACATAACTTTTAAGTTGTATTTTTGTAACTGTAGCATCATGCGCTGTAGACGTTTTGGGGCTCCTAGAAGAGGTTTCTTGAAAATACTTTCCAGTGGTTTGTGATCTGACTCAACGTTAACAAGCATCTTTCCATGTATATACTGATCGAATTTCTGACAGCCAAAAGCAATGGCCAAACATTCCTTTTCAATCTGGGCATATCTCTGCTCTGTTGGTGACAGTGCTCGCGATGCAAAGGCAACAGGCTGACCGTTTTGCAAAAGAGTTGCTCCAAGACCTTTCTCACTAGCATCACATTGAATTGTTACTTCTTCCTTGACATCATAGTATCTGAGGACTGGATGAGCCGTGACTAGTGCTCTTATTTTGTCAAGGCATTCATCATGGCTGGTTTGCCATACCCATACACTGTCTTTATCAGTAAGCCTCCTGAGGGGTTCACATACATCGGATAAGTGAGGCAGGAATTTTGCAAGATAGTTTACAAAACCTAAAAGTCTCTGGACTGCCTGTACATTTTCTGGCTTTGGCATCTCCAAAATAGCTCTTATCTTCTCTGGATCTGGATGCAGACCTTCCGCAGATAGTATATGTCCCATATAGGATACTGACGACAATCTTAGTCTCAGCTTTTGTTTATTTAACTTCAGGTTAAGTTTTCTTGCTCTCTCCAGGAGCCTAATCAAGTTCTTGTCATGATCTGCTGTAGCGTCTTCCGTGGTGTCTCCACAACCGTATACCAAGATGTCATCAGCAATAACTTCCACTCCTGGCAGGCCCTCTACTGCCTCATGTTGTCTCCGCTGGTACTCTTCTGGAGCTGAGGCTAATCCAAAAGGCATGCGCAACCACCGATATCTTCCAAAAGGCGTCCAGAATGTAGTGAGGTAGCTGCTTTTTGTATCTAGCTTGACCTGCCAGAACCCATCTTTGGCATCTAAAACTGAAAATACTTTTGCTCTTGCTAAGCTAGGCAGCACTTGCTCTATCGTGGGCATTGGATAATGTGACCTTTTTATTGCTTTGTTCAAGTCCTTTGGATCAATACACACTCGCAACTTGCCTGGTCTCTTAACTGCAACCATGCTGCTTATCCATGGTGTGGGCACTGTGACTTTTTTGAGTACTCCAAGTTTCTCTAAGCGCTGAATTTCTTGCTTTAGCTCAGCCTTGAGAGGAGCTGGCACTCTACGCGGCTGATGCTGCACTGGTGTAATACTTGTGTCCACTTCTAAATGATATTCTCCTGGTAGACATCCCAGACCCTGGAACAAATCTTTATAGTCCGCTGTGATCTTCTCATATGTTAGTGGTGAATCTTGAACAGTTTTTAGATCATTATGTTCTGTTGATAACACATTTTGCTCTATATTCAGTGTGAGAAGGCCCATTTTCTGACAAGTATCTGCTGACAGGAGTGGCTTGTGGTTGGCTTTGACAACTTGAAATAGAAGTCTGTATCTTTTTTTCTTATATGTGCAGTGCAAAGTACACTGTCCCACAGGCGTCATATATGTCTCATTGTACCATTTCAGCTTTACATTACTCTTCTGCAGTGTAGGGTGGATTTCTTTAGTAAATTTGCAATAGTCTTTGTATGCCATAAGGTTGCAGGTGGCCCCACAGTCTAGCTGGCAGAGTATTCGCTTGCCTGTTTGTCTGCCAATGCTGAGTTCTAATGGTACAAACCACTGTGATCCTGTGGAACTGACTGATCCAATCTGATGTATGACAGCGAAGACAGATTCCTCAGAGCTGCTGTTTTCCCTTTCTGAAGTAATTTGCATCACTTCTCTTTTCTGTCTGCAGACACTAGCAAAGTGATGTAGTCTTTTGCATTTGCTGCATGTTTTTCCATAGGCTGCACAGTACTCTCTGCCCCTGGTGTGACTGCTTCCACAGTATTTACAGTTCCTGCTCACTCCTGCATTGCTTTGTGCTCTCATTCTGGGTGTCTGCTCCTTTCTGTACTG
This sequence comes from Hyperolius riggenbachi, assembly GCF_040937935.1. Taxonomy (NCBI): domain Eukaryota; kingdom Metazoa; phylum Chordata; class Amphibia; order Anura; family Hyperoliidae; genus Hyperolius; species Hyperolius riggenbachi. Next base: position 182,097,701 of record NC_090655.1, read on the forward strand.
TGACTTTGTAGTGTAATGCACAGTCTCTTTCTCTACCTTGTTATCTTGCATTGTCTGTAGCTGGTGCTCTGTGAGTTCATGGCTTCTGCACATGTCTATAGCTTTTTGTAAGTTCAAGTCAGACACCCTCAGCATTCTTCTCCTTGCACTGATATCCCTTGATCCAAGTACTATCCTGTCTCTGATGAGTTCATCATGCAATTCACCAAATTCACATGTAGCAGCTAGCTGTCTCAGCCTTGTGGCATACTGGTCTATATTCTCTGACTGACCTTGATCTGTGGTATTGAAGACATATCTCTCATATATGGTGTTCCTGGCAGGCATGAAATAGCTCTGTAATGCATCCAGTGTTTTCTGTACATCTTGCTTGTCAGTGTCAGACAGTGTGAGGTGCTGGTATACACGCAGACAGTCTCTCCCCATCACTGAGCGTAAGGTTGCAGCCCTTACCTTGGGGTCTTTCTTGTCCAGTTTAGTAGCAACCTCATAATCCTCCCACTGTGATCTGAAGAATCTCCAGTTTGCTGCCAGGTCTCCTGTGCAGGCCATTGCACCCGGAACTGGTATGTTGTTTGTAGCCATTTTCTCTCTGTGTGGCTGCTAAGATGCTAGTAGTATGCAGGGACAGCTTTTAGTCCTGTTTGATGCAGTTTAGTAGTGAAAAAAACCCAGTTCTCTTCCCAGCTTCTGACACCATGTTAACCAGTTCACCCCCAAGGGTTTTTATCCTAACGGACCAGAGCAATTTTCAGTTGTCAGCGCTCCTCCCTTTTATTCCCTAATAACTTTATTACTACTTATCACAAGAAAATTATCTATACCTCGTTTTTTTCGCCACCAATTAGGCTTTCTGTGAATAGTACATTTTGCTAAGAATTTTTTTATTCTAAATGCATTTTAATGAGAAAAACAGAAAAAAAGAAAAAAAATCATTATTTCTCAGTGTTCAGCCATAGTTTTAAAATTAAACATTCTCCTGTGGATAAAACAAACACGTTTTATTTGCCCAGTGGTCCCGATAATTAAACCGTTTAGATTATGTCCCTACCACAATGTATGGCGACAGTATATTATTTTGAAATATAAGTGGTTATTTTTCTGTTTGTTCTGGCCATAATTACAAGCCTATATGTAATAAATTAAAATTAATTTTCCCCCATAAAATATAGAATAAAAAAAGCTGAGTCCCTAAGGCAACTATTTATTTATTTTTTTTAAGCTGATTTTTTTTTTTTACAAGTTTTTTTTTGGGGGGGAGGGTTGGAAGTGTAATTTTATTAATGATGTGTATATACTTGAAAATGTATGTATTTTGTAGGTGTAATATACTTTTTGGCCACAAGATGGCGCTAGTGAACACTCATAGGACGTGTTCACTTTTTTTTTTTTTTTTTTTACACTTTATTAAACTGTTACATTTCCTGTTTATGTGAATGGACGTAGCCGCTGTTCGCGGTCACGTCCATTCACTCCAGGCACTGCGATTGGGTAGAGGACTGTTCGGTCCTCTTCCCCAATCGCCCAGCACGGGATCCCGACGGTAATGGCGGCGGTAGCGGCGGACACACGGCGGGAATGCGCGACGTATTAAAACGTCATGTTGCTGTTAATAGCGGTAAGCATGACGTTTTAATACGTTAGGATGGCGGTAAATGGTTAAAGAGAAACTCCGACCAAGAATTGAACTTTATCCCAATCAGTAGCTGATACCCACTTTTACATGAAAAATATAATGATTTTCACAAACAGACCATCAGGGGGCGCTGTATGACTGATTTTGTGCTGAAACCCCTCCCACAAGAGGCTCTGGTACCATACGGTACTCTGGGCAAACTGCCACAATGTAACAATGACACACACAGGAAATGGCTGTTTATAGCTGTCTGTTAAAGCCAGAACAGCTACATAATCTGCCCACAGTAACAATGTCACCATGTAATACATGTCAGAATGTGAATCTGGGAGAGGAAAGATTTTACAATGAGCAAACTCTGACTAAATCATGTATACATAATTATTGTAAAAATTAAGCACCTTTTTATATTAAATTATTTTCACTGGAGTTCCTCTTTTAGGCCCGGTTCACATTAGCGGGCGCCGTCCGGAATCGCCGTGCCGGAGCCGGACCGCATGCTGACCGGACGAAACGGACACACGGCATAGCAATGAAAGTCCATGCGACCGTTCACATGCGTCCGTTTCGTCCGGACCGGAGCGTCCGTTCCAACATGCGCTATTTTTTGGTCCGGCTCCTCCGGCTGACGTATCCGGACCGGAGCCGGACTGTTGCATCCGGCCAATGGAAACCAATGAGGACCGGAGAGCGCACAACACACTGGCTATAAAAACCGGACGTTCTACCCCACTTCCTATGCTTTCTCTATGGTATGGTGGCCATTTTGGATGGGGACCACATGGGCCCAGCGTTCACAGAGTGGAGCAGCAGTGACTTCATGCTGGAGCTCTTTGGCAGCGACATGTCTGACAATATGTCTGATAACGAGGGGGTGAGGCCCTACACAGCAGAAGACCTCATCCTACAGGTGCAGCAGGTACCAGCCCTGTGGGACAAGGGGGATGCGGACCACAGCAACATCAAAAAATGCAGAGGCCTGTGGAAAAAAATTGCCAAGCTGTATGTGGAGGACTTTGAGCACTTGAGCAAGAAACAGCAAGGCACAGAGGGTATGTTGACTAGAAGTTTTTGGGGGGGCTTGTGGTTAGCTTGTGATGTATTCCACTTTTGCTATGGATTTGTGTCACCCACGTGTTGCCCATCCACCCGTGGCCCACCCACCTGTTCCCCACCCACCTGTACCCCACCTGTGATGTATCCAACCAACCTGTACCCCACCTGTGATGTATCCCACCCACCTGTGATGTATCCCACCCACCTGTACCCCACCTGTGATGTATCCCACCCACCTGTGATGTATCCCACCCACCTGTACCCCACCTGTGATGTATCCCACCCACCTGTGATGTATCCCACCCACCTGTGATGTATCCCACCCACCTGTGATGTATCCCACCCACCTGTGATGTATCCCACCCACCTGTGATGTATCCCACCCACCTGTACCCCACCTGTGATGTATCCCACCCACCTGTGATGTATCCCACCCACCTGTGATGTATCCCACCCACCTGTACCCCACCTGTGATGTATCCCACCCACCTGTGATGTATCCCACCCACCTGTGATGTATCCCACCCACCTGTGATGTATCCCACCCACCTGTACCCCACCTGTGATGTATCCCACCCACCTGTGATGTATCCCACCCACCTGTGATGTATCCCACCCACCTGTACCCCACCTGTGATGTATCCCACCCACCTGTGATGTATCCCACCCACCTGTGATGTATCCCACCCACCTGTACCCCACCTGTGATGTATCCCACCCACCTGTGATGTATCCCACCCACCTGTACCCCACCTGTGATGTATCCCACCCACCTGTGATGTATCCCACCCACCTGTGATGTATCCCACCCACCTGTACCCCACCTGTGATGTATCCCACCCACCTGTGATGTATCCCACCCACCTGCGATGTACCCCACCTGTGCACATAAAACATACACAATGACCAATTATTAAACATCAATTTCTTGTAAAAAATTAACACATTTAAAATCACTTAAAAACTTGAAACTACAAAATAAACACATTTCAACAAAACATATTAAAAACCAAACATTCACCCTCGTCCTGGTGGTGTGTTAAAATAAAGTTTCAGTTGGTCCCTGTTCCGCAGTGACACTACCCTTGGCCTGCTTGCATACCTCCGCAGGGGCATTAGTGGAAGCACATTCGGGGGTTCCGGAGTCTCTCTTTCCTCCTGCCGCACAAAGTTGTGGAGGATGCATGCTGCCTTCACCACGACAACTGCGTTGGCCGGTTTCAGCAGCATGGGCGTGTGGAACACCCTCCACTTTGACACCAGGATCCCAAATGTGCACTCCACCATTCTCCTTGCACGGCTCAACCGAGCATTGAAGTGTAGCTGGCTGGCATCAAGTCCCCTGTCTGGGTACGGATGCATTACATGGTCGGACAGGGCGAAGGCCTCGTCCCCCACAAACACATAGGGGTAGGCCGGTGCCCTTGTCCCAGGCCAGGGTCTGTCACGGTCGAGACGCAGTCTGCCTTCCTCCAGCAGCCGGCAAAGGGTCGTACGCTGGAAAATTCCAGAGTCATTGGAACTACCGTACGACCCCACGTCCACGTACACAAACTTGTAGTCCGCATCTGCCACTGCCATTAGAACAATGCTAAAGTACTTTTTATAGTTGAAATAATGGCTGCCACTCCCCACGGGTTTCTGAATCCTGATGTGTTTCCCATCCAGTGCGCCAACACAATTAGGAAACTTGCACTCGGTCCAGAAGCCCTGGGCGATCTCCTCCCATTTCTTGGTGTCTGGCACAGGCATGTATCTGGCCCTCAGTCGCGTCCAAATGATCCTCGAAGTCCTCACGACGATGCCTGCCACCGTGCTCTTCCCAATACGAAATGTCACATGTAGCGATGTATATGTTTGTCCAGTTGCGATGTACCTACAAGAGAAATAATCGAAATCAATTTTTCATGTCGTTACAGGAGAAAGGTTCAAGACAAGGTGGCGCAATATACGTGATGCATACGTAAAATGGCTACGGAAGAAAAAACTTGCCGAACGAAGTGGCAGTGGCGGGGGAAAGCGACCAAAAGACTACCAATTTGCCAAGCAATTATCTTTCATCAATGAAAGCTTGGAACCTAGACTGTAAGTACCACTACTGTGGGCAGGAACTGAGAACTCATTTTAGCAGACAACTACCATGACTTCGGCCATGTATTGAACTGGCCTCAATTCCCATGGCTTTAGCGAACTTTTCTCAAAAGCTTTATCAAACGTTTGGTAGAAACGGTTGATAAAGTGTTTGATTAGTGTTTGCTAGCTCTGTGAATTGACGCCACATGCTGTTTGGCACACCAATAAATATTTTTTTTTTATCTACAGGACTGAAGACAATTTGGAGCAAGAGGAACCGACCCAGGAGGCACGCTTCAGCAGTGAGGAGAGCGTGTTGGATGATGAGGTCGCCGATGTCACCTATTGCCCCGAGGAGAGGAGTAGGAGGAGGTAGTCCTTCGCTATCCAAGCTCTCGGCTTTGATGATGACTTGGGAGAAGAGAGCTTGGATGTTGAGGTTGCAGGACCGAGTGTGGCAGAAGCTGCACCTCCACAATCGACCGGTATGGAAGCTCCAGGGGACCAAGAACAAAGAGAGGAGCACAGAGAGACTGCAGCACAACCAGCGCGCAGGGCAACCCCGACGCAGGCCAGAGGACGGGAAGATGCTGCCACACCACCAGTGAGGAACACCCCACCAGTGAGGCGTCGAGGTACCCTCCCCCCCCCCAACAAGGAGAGAGACAGAGTCCGAGATGTCCGGGGCTGTCTCCGGACTTCTCGGGATTCTGCAGAGCCACCAAACTCTCATAAACCGGCAGTTGCAAGATGAGGACAGGGGCCATATCATGGAGCAGTACAAGTCCCACATCACTTCACTGCAATGTGAGCTCGAAGCTGTACATGGGCACTACAGGGACGAGCTTAAAATGATGCATGAGATGCACAGAGGAGAAATCGACCAACTGCGTGCGCAGCATCATCAGTCGGTGGGCCAGCTGCAGAACATGATGCAGCAAATGCATCAACAAAGCAAGGAACTGCTGAAATTGCAGGCACACCCGTGTTTTCACACTGTGATGTCTCTACTACCATATTTGGAAAAGGTGCCTTCCCAAAACATGATGGCGTGCCATTCCACTTTGCTGGACACGATCAAACAACACATGGACACGCCATTGTTGCAACCACCAATTTTTAGACCCCCACAACCTACAGCGGTGCCCCCCTGGCAATCATCACAGATGTACACCGGCTACAGAGGCAGTCAATATGGGCCACCGCTGTCAGGGTCCAGCTCATCCACGACCAGCACCCAAGAGAGTCCAGATTTCCAGGCAGCAACTCCCACCTTTTCTAGTAGTGGTGCCGATCCAATTTGAAAAAAACAGTCATATTGTTCCTGGACATGCTCCTCTGAATACCTCCGATCCTCGGAGGAAGGATACCATCCCAGGGCTTTTTAGCCCAACCTTTTCCCTGCCCCATCTCCTTCAACCAAGGTTCAGAGGTGTTCAGATGACCATGTCAGGGAACTTTTGTTTTTGCTGGACTTGAACTTTAGGGCCTGGTGTCCCCGAAAGACACTACCTGGGTCACAACCTTGTGCCTGTTGCACTGCACCTGTAGTCCTGCACCTGTGCCTTTGATTCCTCTTGTTCCTTACTTTGTTGTTGTTCCTAACCACTTGCACAAGACCCTTTGAACCATGGATGAAGGACACCTTGACTGGTCGGTGAGAGGCCTAGCCTTTTCACTGACCTGTGTCCTTCATCTATGGCTCAGAGGGTCCTGTGCCAGTGGTTAGGTTTTTGAAAGCACTTCAATTTTAGGGCCTGGTGTCCCCGAAAGACACTACCTGGGTCACAACCTTGTGCCTGTTGCACTGCACCTGTAGTCCTGCACCTGTGCCTTTGATTCCTCTTGTTCCTTACTTTGTTGTTGTTCCTAACCACTTGCACAAGACCCTTTGAGCCATGGATGAAGGACATCTTGACTGGTCGGTGAGAGGCCTAGCCTTTTCACTGACCTGTGTCCTTCATCTATGGCTCAGAGGGTCCTGTGCCAGTGGTTAGGTTTTTGAAAGCACTTCAATTTTAGGGCCTGGTGTCCCCGAAAGACACTACCTGGGTCACAACCTTGTGCCTGTTGCACTGCACCTGTAGTCCTGCACCTGTGCCTTTGATTCCTCTTGTTCCTTACTTTGTTGTTGTTCCTAACCACTTGCACAAGACCCTTTAAACCATGAATGAAGGACACCTTGACTGGTCGGTGAGAGGCCTAGCCTTTTCACTGACCTGTGTCCTTCATCTATGGCTCAGAGGGTCCTGTGCCAGTGGTTAGGTTTTTGAAAGCACTTCAATTTTAGGGCCTGGTGTCCCCGAAAGACACTACCTGGGTCACAACCTTGTGCCTGTTGCACTGCACCTGTAGTCCTGCACCTCTGCCATCGGTTCCTCTTGCTCCTCACTTTGTTCTTGTTCCTAACCACTTGCACAAGACCCTTTGAGCCATGGATGAAGGACACCTTGACTGGTCGGTGAGAGGCCTAGCCTTTTCACTGACCTGTGTCCTTCATCCATGGCTCAGAGGGTCCTGTGCCAGTGGTTAGGTTTTTGAAAGCACTTCAATTTTAGGGCCTGGTGTCCCCGAAAGACACTACCTGGGTCACAACCAGTGCCTGTTGCACTGCACCTGTAGTCCTGCACCTCTGCCATCGGTTCCTCTTGCTCCTCACTTTGTTCTTGTTCCTAACCACTTGCACAAGACCCTTTGAGCCATGGATGAAGGACACCTTGACTGGTCGGTGAGAGGCCTAGCCTTTTCACTGACCTGTGTCCTTCATCCATGGCTCAGAGGGTCCTGTGCCAGTGGTTAGGTTTTTGAAAGCACTTCAATTTTAGGGCCTGGTGTCCCCGAAAGACACTACCTGGGTCACAACCTTGTGCCTGTTGCACTGCACCTGTAGTCCTGCACCTCTGCCATCGGTTCCTCTTGCTCCTCACTTTGTTCTTGTTCCTAACCACTTGCACAAGACCCTTTGAGCCATGGATGAAGGACACCTTGACTGGTCGGTGAGAGGCCTAGCCTTTTCACTGACCTGTGTCCTTCATCCATGGCTCAGAGGGTCCTGTGCCAGTGGTTAGGTTTTTGAAAGCACTTCAATTTTAGGGCCTGGTGTCCCCGAAAGACACTACCTGGGTCACAACCTTGTGCCTGTTGCACTGCACCTGTAGTCCTGCACCTCTGCCATCGGTTCCTCTTGCTCCTCACTTTGTTCTTGTTCCTAACCACTTGCACAAGACCCTTTGAGCCATGGATGAAGGACACCTTGACTGGTCGGTGAGAGGCCTAGCCTTTTCACTGACCTGTGTCCTTCATCCATGGCTCAGAGGGTCCTGTGCCAGTGGTTAGGTTTTTGAAGCACTAATTTAGGGCCTGGTGTCCCCTAAAGACACTACCTGTAGTCCTGCACCTCTGCCATCGGTTCCTCTTGCTCCTCACTTTGTTCTTGTTCCTAACCACTTGCACAAGACCCTTTGAGCCATGGATGAAGGACACCTTGACTGGTCGGTGAGAGGCCTAGCCTTTTCACTGACCTGTGTCCTTCATCCATGGCTCAGAGGGTCCTGTGCCAGTGGTTAGGTTTTTGAAGCACTTTAATATTAGGGACTGGTGTCCCCGAAAGACACTTGGGCAGCTATGCCCTGCAACTCTTCCAGCACAAAGTTGGTGGTTGGTGTTCCTTAATAACACTGACCGGGCTATACCATAGATATGTTATTTTTTGTCTTCCATGTTGGAAGAATGTTTTCATGTTGGAAAGTGGTTGTTTTTGCAATAAAGAAATTTGTTTTTACATACCTCAGTGTGATGAGTAGTTGTTCTTGTGGTGTGACTGCTCTCCTGAACGTGGTATCCTTCTTCCTAAGGTCATCCTTCACCATCTCCAAAAGGGTATCAAACCTGTCAGGAGATGGAAAGGAAGAAGCTGTAAAGTATGTTGTGGGACAAGGTGTTGGGTGGAGGATGGGGGAGGTGTGTTTACAGAGGTTTGGGAGTGTTGTGGAGGGTGGGGGTGTAGTGTATATCTAGGTATACAGGTGTGTGGGGGTCAGGGTGGTGTGTTTAGCTAGGTATACAGGGATGAGGTGTTGTGGGGGTGAGGGTGGGGTGTTTAGGGATGGTGGGGGTTGGTGTATTTAGGCCTATACTTACAGGGGCATAGACATCCGAGTGTAGCTGTAGAACTTCTGTGGGTGTCGTCTGAGGTCCCGGTAGAGGGCCTGGAACTCTCCCTTCCTCTGCCTCCTGGCTAGTAGAGGGTGCACCCACCATCTCCTGCGAGGAGCACGCCTACTCCCCACATAGTAGTAGGTAAACAACAGGAAGGAGAGAATTCCCAGGTAATAACAGTAAAAAATGACTGGATCCATGGTCCCAACTGCTGTCTCTGTATCCAAGGATGGTCTCCACACGTCCAGCTGTCTCCAACAATGACCCCAGAGCTTCTGCTGACCTCCCAGAACCCCAGTTATTTATACAGGTTGTTATCTCTTTAAGAATCCGGATCCGGACCGCAACCGTGTTCATACCGCACGGAAAACGGATGCAAACGGACCGGATCCGGACCGGAACCGTGCGGATCAGGTCCGATCCGGCTCCGGTGCGGTCCGGACATCCGGTGCGGTTTTTACAAAACCGCAAGTGTGAACGGGGCCTTAGCCTCATGGTCAGAGGAACAACAACCAACTTTATTGAGACACAACAATAACATACAGCTAGAATGCAGTACTAGAATTGTACTGTAGGTGGCAGCAGCAGTACTTTTAGATTACTGTAAGTGGCAGCAGATATATAAATCTATATATCCTAACATGGTGTACTGACCATGGTATTACTGTGCTCAATTGGCCTGCCAACTCTCCTGACCTGAACCCCATAGAGAATCTGTGGGATACTGTAAAGAGAAAGTTGAGAGACGCAAGACCAGATACTCTGGATGAGCTTAAGGCCGCTATCGAAGCATCATGGGCCTCCATAACACCTGAGTAGTGCCACAGGCTGATTGCCTACATGCCACGCCGCATTGAAGCAGTCATTTCTGCAAAAGGATTCCCAACCAAGTATTGAGTGCATAACTGAACATAATTATTTGAAGGTTGACTTTTTTTGTTTTAAAAACACTTTCTTTTATTGGTCGGATGAAATATGCTAATTTTTTGAGATAGGAAATTTGGGTTTTCATGAGCTGTATGCCAAAATCATCAATATTAAAACAATAAAAGGCTTGAACTATCTCAGTTGTGCGTATTTAAATCTAAAATATATGAAAGTCTAATGTTTATCAGTACATTACAGAAAATAATGAACTTTAACATAATATGCAAATTTTTTGAGAAGATCCTGTATATATATATATATACATACACACAGGATCTTCTCAAAAAATTAGCATGTTGTGATAAAGTTCATTATTTTCTGTAATGTACTGATAAACATTAGACTTTCATATATTTTAGATTCAAATACACACAACTGAAGTAGTTTAAGCCTTTTATTGTTTTAATATTGATGATTTTGGCATACAGCTCATGAAAACCCCAAAGTCTTATCTCAAACAAATAGCATATTTCATCCGACTAATAAAAGAAAGTGTTTTTAAAACAAAAAAAGTCAACCTTCAAATAACGATTTTCAGTTATGCACTCAATACTTGGTCGGGAATCCTTTTGCATAAATGACTGCTTCAATGCGGCGTGGCATGGAGGCAATCAGCCTGTGGCACTGCTCAGGTATTATGGAGGCCCAGGATGCTTCGATAGCGGCCTTAAGCTCATCCAGAGTGTTGGGTCTTGCGTCTCTCAACTTTCTCTTCACAATATCCCACAGATTCTCTATGGGGTTCAGGTCAGGAGAGTTGGCAGGCCAATTGAGCACAGTAATACCATGGTCAGTAAACCATTTACCAGTGGTTTTTGCACTGTGAGCAGGTGCCAGGTCGTGCTGAAAAATGAAATTTTCATCTCCATAAAGCTTTTCAGCAGATGGAAGCATGAACCCGCTTTTGAACCAGAAACAGCGGCAGAAGCACCTGACCTGGGCTACAGAGAAGCAGCACTGGACTGTTGCTCAGTGGTCCAAAGTACGTTTTTTGGATGAAAGCAACTTTTACATGTCATTCGGAAATCAAGGTGCCAGAGTCTGGAGGAAGACTGGGGAGAGGGAAATGTTAAAATGCCTGAAGTCCAGTGTCAAGTACCCACAGTCAGCGATGGTCTGGGGTGCCATGTCAGCTGCTGGTGTTGGTCCACTGTGTTTTATCAAGGGCAGGGTCAATGCAGCTAGCTATCAGGAGATTTTGGAGCACTTCATGCTTCCATCTGCTGAAAAGCGTTATGGAGATGAAGATTTCATTTTTCAGCACGACCTGGCACCTGCTCACAGTGCCAAAACCACTGGTAAATGGTTTACTGACCATGGTATTACTGTGCTCAGTTGGCCTGCCAACTCTCCTGACCTGAACCCCATAGAGAATCTGTGGGATATTGTGAAGAGAAAGTTGAGAGACGCAAGACCCAACACTCTGGATGAACTTAAGGCCACTATCGAAGGCCTCCATAACCCCCGAGCAGTGCCACAGGCTGATTGCCTCCACGCCGCATTGAAGCAGTCATTTCTGCACAAGGATTCCCGACCAAGAATTGAGTGCATAACTGAACATCATTATTTGAAGGTTGACTTTTTTTTGTTTTAAAACCACTTTCTTTTATTGGTCGGGTGAAATATGCTAATTTTTTGAGATAGGAATTTTGGGTTTTCATGAGCTGTATGCCAAAATCATCAATATTAAAACAATAAAAGGCTTGGACTACTTCAGTTGTGTGTATTTGAATCTAAAATATATGAAATATATTATATATGAATATATATAATGTTTATCAGTACATTACAGTAAATAATAAACTTTATCACAATATGCTAATTTTTTGAGAAGATCCTGTATATATATATATATATATATATATATATATATATATATATATATATATATATGGATCTGTAGTCAGCATAAAGCTGAGCAGCGTTCTGTACAACGTCCCCTCGAGTATTCACAAAGTGTCTTTATGTAGTATTCAAAACAGGAGCAAGGGTCAGAAGGAAAAAAAATACTTTTTGTATAGCAATTTATGTATCTCCACTTCAAGGACCTTGACCACATGAAAGTATTTATAGCTCAGTGCTCTTTTATTATGTCATAAAAGACAATGACAGGCAAGGACAGCCCGCTGTTTCGGCCAAATGGCCTTTATCAAGTTGCTCCAAAGTCATCCCATCACAACAGTGCAACACATCACATATATATATATATATATATATATATATATATGTACAAACACCGCCCAGTAGCCAATCCAGGTCAGGAGACATCCCATTGTATGGCAATGGCCGGCGCATCATCGCCACGCTGAAACCTCCGCAATGCAGAAGTATACAGTGATACATCCCGGTCATGTGACAGGAGTCACATGACCGCACAAGGCCATTCATGTGCGCCGACGAGCCAGCCAAAAAGGCTAAGAGCGGCCCTGACATAGAGGCGGAGCAGAGGAGCGGCCAATCGTTACCATAGTAACATACACAAACATGATGCCGCTGTTATACTCACGCATCCGCCGCCAGTCAGGATCAAAGTGACACCGCTGCTCAAGATGTACTCACTGGCCTGGAGGACCTATAAAAATAAAAACATGAACATATAAGACACAAGAAAGAGTGACATAGCAAAATAGAAAATGTACAGATATATATATATATATATATATATATATATATATATATATATATACATACACACAGCGGAACAAGTAGAAAGCGATTAATTTACACACAAAATGACAAGTCATATTCCCTATTCATCCCTGCTCTACCCATAGCATCCAACCTCTTGATCCACCCGGCCTCACGACGTAACAGTTCTTTAACCTTATCACTAGGGCTGCACGGTTTTTCGGTTTAAAACCGAAACCGCGATTCGAGGCGAGACGATCTGCTGATCGTCAGTACCTTCGGTTTTTCGGTCCGCTGTCTGTAACATCTTGCTTCTTGCCCCGCTGTGCGCGGATTGGCCAGAAGCAGTGAATATGTATAAGTGTTAATGAGCGGGGGGCGGATCCACTAGAGCGAGCGGCCGGGCACATCATACAGCATTACCTATCACTGGCTAGCGATGGAATGACGGCAGCGGTAGGCGGAGCTGTATGCTCTTCTCTACTCTTCATTTCTCTTCTCTACTTTTTATGTTTTTACTGTTTTATTGTTTTTGCTCAATGACACATTCATTGAAGTATGCCACAGGTAAAATCTATGAACTATTGACCATTTTTATCTTTCCTGCTCTCAGAAGCCATATTCTGCTACAAAACTTTTTTTTATAGTTGTAATTTCTTATCAGAAGTCCTGAGTCAGACAAGAAGTGACTAGTAGCAAAAGTGGGACACTGCCTTCAAAACAATGGTTAATTTGCATATATTGAGCAGTGATGCCCTGGGAGACATCTCAAGCTCACTCCAACCTGAATGATCGCACATTCTTTCGGTTTTAAGAAAGCAAACTTTTGTTTTGCCTTCAAAAAATGAGAGCATTGGAAACTATGAGAGAATAAACTGTAAGGTTTTTATTAGTCTAAGGACTAATTCGACAATTTTAATTTTAAAAACGGCATATATTTTATGTCAATCTTTTTGTTGCATATTAAAGTCTACATTCAGTATGCTGTATCCTATTCTGTAATCAACAGCTAGCCAACAACTAATCAGCAGTCTACCTACCGCAAAGCATGCTGGGATTTGCAGACTGTGTGTTTTTCCGGTGTAATGTCAGATATTGCAGCCCGGAAGCAGCCTTCCTCACTGAGTATCGCGCATGCTCAGTGGGAAGTTAGACATTATTTAGCTGAAATATCTCCGCTTCCGCACCACGTACACTCCCGAAATGTTCAGGGGAGGGAGGGGACCCCCATATCCAGCTCTGTGTCGAATTGCAGCCCCCTAGCCCCAGTAGTTCCCGAGATAGGTTTGCTGCAATCAGTCTCGGGAACCAGCGGGGCTCGGGGGCTGCAATTCGGCACAGAGCTAGATGTGGGGGTCCCCTCCCTCCCCTGAAAATTTCCGGGGTGTACGTGGTGCGGAAGCGGAGATTTAGGACGTTTCACACCTGGCTGCACAATGTAATGGGGCGCAGGCTCCTACTGCGCATGCAGGGCTGCAAAATCTGAGAGGCTGCAATAGCTGACATGACACCGGGTCCAGATTCAGAAGCCTAATCGTGACGTGCAGCACTAAGTTATGGTTGTTCTGAAAGGAATACCATTTGTCTTGTCCCCGGAGCTACTGTATGTTTTGGCTCGAATGGGACATGGAGATGAAATTGGTGAGTAAAAGTGAGTAAAAAGTAAAAGGAATTGTCGCGTTCCTGAAACCCGATAATGTTAAAGTGAACTGCAATTCCTACTATAGCCAGCAGGTGGAGATTTACACGTAGAGTTTCTGCTAGTGATTATTTCAGAGCGCTTGGAGCATGTTCTGATAATCTGCGACATTTTTTTAACCTGTAATTTGCCAAATATACTCTTATTTTTATTGAGGACGTTTTTAGGTTTGAAGTCTTTGTCTCTGAACATTGCCCTACTTTTTGCTGTCTGATATAGCAGAATAATTTATAGGTTTTAAAACACAATCAAGTGTGAATTGTTAGTGCTCAGTAAGGATTTTTGGAACTTGTGGGAAATCTCCTAGGGACATTTCCTGATGCCTAAGGCCCGGTTCACACTTGCGGTGGCCCTCCGGAATCGCCGTGCCGGAGCCGCACCGCCTGCAGAACGGACGGAACGGACGCACGGCATAGCAATTAAAGCCTATGCGTCCGTTCACATGGGTCCGTTCTGCAGAACCGGAGCCGGACCGGATCCGGCCCGGATCCGGACTCCGGCCTCCGTTCCAACATGCGCTATTTTTTCATCCGGCCCCTCCGGCAGCCGTATCCGGGGCGGAGCCGGACTGCACCATCCGGCCAATACAAACAAATGGGAACCGGAGGCCGCACAACACACTGGCTGAGAAATCCGGATGTTCTACCCCACTTCCTATGCGGATTTTTGCGGCGATATTGGCTGGGGACACATGGGCAAGCATTTTGGAGTGGAGCAGCACGAGCTGGAGGTGTTGGCAGGATGTTGGCAGCATGTCGGAGGTGGAGGTGAGTGCTAAACAGCAGAGGGCCTGATTCCACAGGTCCCCCTTCTGCTGACCTCCCAGACCCCAACATTTTTTTTTTTTTTACGTTAACTTTGCCAAACGGATCCGGATCGCATCCTGATTACCACCTGATGCAACCTGACCGGATCGGATCCGGATCAGAACCGTACGGTTCCGATCCGGATCCGGTCAGGTCATCCGGTCCGTTTGGCAAACAACCGCTAATGTGAACCGGGCCTAAGTGTTTAAATAAATTTATAAATTGTGTAAAATTGTTAAAATCATCACTGCTCATCAGAGCTTTTTGGTTACTCTGTCGTCCAAGCCCTAGAGCCATATCAATCCCTGCCATGCACTGAGAAAGGCCAACAGTCTAAGGGCTGGTGCACACCGAGCGGCTTTTCGGCCGTTTTTGCAGCCGCTTGCGGCTGCGGATATGCTAGGGTAATGTAGTTCAATGGGGGTGTGCACACCAGAGTGGGAGGCGTTTTGCAGAAAGGAATCCTCCCGGGGTGAGGCATTTTTTGGATTGCGGAGGCGTTTCTGCCTCCAATGTTAAGTATAGGAAAAACGCAAACCGCTCTGAAAAACGGCAGATCAGAGCGGTTTGCCAGGCGGTTTTGTTACAGAAGCTGTTCAGTAACAGCTTTACTGTAACAATATATGAAATATGCTACACTGAAATCCGCAGCAGAAATCCGCAAAACGCCTCATAAAAATAAAAAAAGCGTTTCAAAATCTGCTAGCATTTTGCGGATCTGCTAGCGTGTTTTGGTGTGCACCAGGCCTAAAACAGTCTGTCTGGATGTTGGGTTGATGTGGTTCTGTGACATGTAAAGCTATAGGCTTGCTATACACCAGTAGTTCTGGATGCAAGCCTGGCTTCAGGGGTAGAGTTGGGCCGAACCTCCGATTTTAGGTTCGCGAACCTGGTTCGCGAACTTCCGCGGAAGGTTCGGTTCGCGTTAAAGTTCGCGAACCGCAATAGACTTCAATGGGGATGCGAACTTTGAAAAAAAAAATAATTATGCTGGCCACAAAAGTGATGGAAAAGATGTTTCAAGGGGTCTAACACCTGGAGGGGGGCATGGCGGAGTGGGATACATGCCAAAAGTCCCCGGGAAAAATCTGGATTTGACGCAAAGCAGCGTTTTTAAGGGCAGAAATCACATTGAATGCTAAATGACAGGCCTAAAGTGCTTTCAAACATCTTGCATGTGTATACATCAATCAGGTAGTGTAATTAAGGTACTGCTTCACACTGACACACCAAACTCACCGTGTAACGCAGCGCAAACAGCTGTTTGTGTAGTGACGGCCGTGCTGGACTGGTGCGCACCATGGCGAGAGTGCAGGTTTTGGTGGCTTTACAGCCCATATGGTCGCCTGGCTGATGTAGCTGAATGACAGAACAGTGACTGTCCAGCTGATCAAATTTGGTCTGACCACAATGAGGCAACGACCTTATTATCGTGGGTGTGCCCCCCGAGACACTCATCTAGGCGCCGGTCATTGCTTCATTGTGATACGCAAGCCCCTTCACCACGGCAAGGTAATGATCACGAAGGGGAATGGGCGCATGTACATGCCTTTTCTTTTGTTGTTGCAGCTGCCCGCAGTGCAGCCAGAAAAATTAGGCAGTCATGTACACGCACCAGAAAAATTATTACAGCGGCCGCTGCTAGCAGCGGCCTAAAAAAATCAGCAATCCGCCTGGAGTCCCGGACCCTGTTGGTGGTGGCGGAGAAGGTAGTCAAGCGGCCTGCAGGCAGACATGCTGTGTGGAGGGACTGGGAGCGACTTAGTCTTCTTGGGGCAGGCCAGGCAGCCAGTCACACGGCGTGTGGGTTCACTAAACAGAACAGGTATACAGTGGCGGGTTCACTAAACAGAACAGGTATGCAGTGGCGGGTTCACTGAACAGGTATACAGTGGCGGGTCCACTGAACAGAACAGGTATGCAGTGGCGGGTTCACTAAACAGAACAGGTATACAGTGGCGGGTTCACTAAACAGAACAGGTATACAGTGGCGGGTTCACAGAACAGGTATGCAGTGGCAGGTTCACTGAACACAACAGGTATGCAGTGGCGGGTTCACTGAACAGGTATACAGTGACGGGTCCACTGAACAGAACAGGTATGCAGTGGCGGGTTCACTAAACAGAACAGGTATACAGTGGCGGGTTCACTAAACAGAACAGGTATGCAGTGGCGGGTTCACTGAACAGGTATACAGTGGCGGGTCCACTGAACAGAACAGGTATGCAGTGGCGGGTTCACTAAACAGAACAGGTATACAGTGGCGGGTTCACTAAACAGAACAGGTATACAGTGGCGGGTTCACAGAACAGGTATGCAGTGGCAGGTTCACTGAACACAACAGGTATGCAGTGGCGGGTTCACTGAACAGGTATACAGTGGCGGGTCCACTGAACAGAACAGGTATGCAGTGGCGGGTTCACTAAACAGAACAGGTATACAGTGGCGGGTTCACTGAACAGGTATACAGTGGCGGGTCCACTGAACAGAACAGGTATGCAGTGGCGGGTTCACTAAACAGAACAGGTATACAGTGGCGGGTTCACTAAACAGAACAGGTATACAGTGGCGGGTCCACTGAACAGAACAGGTATGCAGTGGCGGGTTCACTAAACAGAACAGGTATACAGTGGCGGGTTCACTAAACAGAACAGGTATACAGTGGCGGGTTCACAGAACAGGTATGCAGTGGCAGGTTCACTGAACACAACAGGTATGCAGTGGTGGGTTCACAGCACAGGTATGCAGTGGTGGGTTCACAGCACAGGTATGCAGTGGTGGGTTCACAGCACAGGTATGCAGTGGTGGGTTCACAGCACAGGTATGCAGTGGTGAGTTCACAGAACAGGTATGCAGCCAGACAGGAACAAGTTAAGCCTAACTAATCTTTCCCTGAGAGACAGTCTGCAGCAGCTCGCCCTACTCTCACTAACGCAGGCAGCACACGAGTGACCGTAATGGCCGCCGCTGCCTGCCTTATATAAGGGGGGGTGGGGCTCCAGGGGCTAGTGTAGCCTAATTGGCTACACTGGGCCTGCTGACTGTGATGTAGAGGGTCAAAGTTGACCCTCCATGTGCATTATGGGGCGAACCGAACTTCCGCAAAGGTTCGCCTGCGGAACGCGAACCACTGAAGTTCGCATGGAACCGTTCGCAGGCGAACCGTTCGGCCCAACTCTATTTAGGGGCATAGGGAGATAATTTGTATATTCAGCTGTGTGCATTGTGGGTAATCACAGATTCGCATTTAAATCTCAATTATTGCAAGTACCTTCTGTGTTAAGAAGGCAAACCACACTAAGCATTGCTGTCAGTTAAAACTGAAAGGACAACTGATGTGCAAGGTAATGTCCATGTTTCCCTATGGCTCATATTACTGAGTGCTGACATGGGAAGCTGTTACAGGGTCATCTCCATTCTTAAGTATGCTTCGCTGCAACTGTTAACGCATGTTATCTAGTAGCACACTGCATGCATCCCTTTATCGCAATGGATTCCTTTGCACTGTAAGGCCTGGAACCCACTGAAATCAGCAAACGCGAAACGCTACCTCTAGCGTTTTGTCTGAGCGGTTTGCAAGCGGATTAATGCGCGTTTTCGGTCGCGTTTTGCAACATTGTATTTTTTTGCTCAGCGGTTGCGTAGCGTTTTGCATTTCGCGTTTTTATCCTGATTGGTCCTGTGAATTATTTTTCATTTTGTTACAGTGTACTGAACCGCAAAACGCTAGCAAAACCACTCAGTTTAGGTTTTGCTGAGCGTTTCCGTTAGCGTTTCAATACTTTACATTGAAGCGCTAACGCTCCCAAAATGCTGCAGGTCCTGCGTTTGCATTTCAGGGAAACGCAAACGCTCCTGTGGAAGTTGCCTCATCCATTAACATTAGCCCAGCGTTTTGGCAAAGTGCTAGCGTATCGCAACGCTGCCAAAAGCGCTCCTGTGGGTTCCAGCCCTTAATGTGTGATGTGAATACACCATTACAATATAATTTTATGTTATTGTTTGATGCAAAGCAACACCCCACTCTGGAGGTAGCCTAATATCCACAAATAACGCTAGAGGTAACCCCACACTGCTATAAAATTAACGTTCAAACAATAAGATTGTTCACAGGGATAACATCGCCCCTTTAATCAGTAATCCACAGGCAATGGTAGAATCTGCACTCATTGTTTTTTAATGTGAAACAAGATAGATGTCACAAAGGGTTTTAGGTTGGGGATAGATTAAGTTTAGGCTTCAGGAAGGGTTTTTTATGAAGGTGGAAGGGTACTTTTCCGTTAGCCGGGCGTAACCGCTAGGTGGCACTAATTACTATTCCCCCTCCAGGCCGCCATGGATAGTAGGGAAAGTTAGCGATCGCTGAGGTGGCGTTAATTACTATTCCCCCTCCTGGCCGCCATGGATAGTAGGGAAAGTTAGCGATCGCTGAGGTGGCGTTAATTACTATTCCCCCTCCAGGCCGCCATGGATAGTAGGGAACAGGGGTGTTCCTAGGGTCCTTGGAGATCGGGGGCACCTGTGGGAACTAGGTGGGGAGCGTATGCGTGGCCATACAGTGAGTGGGTGTGGCCAAGGGTGGGATCAAATGTACATGGACTTAGCAGCGGTGTAAGCTACAGATAACGGGCCTGCCCATCAAAAAATTAGATGGAGCCCCCTGTCCTTTATTTAGATAATTTACAATCAGTATCGGCATAGATCAAAGATGTATACGCACATACAATTTTGATTGGTCAATCACTGACCAATTTTACCACCCTCATGCAGTAAGTGGGCCAACAGACAATGCATTTGATGAACAGAGCTAAAATTGGCTAATCAAAATTGTATGTGTGTACCAGGCTTTACAGCTAATCCTGTACATACTGAAAGTAGCAGGGATCAGCATACAATACAGCTGGTTTAAAATCAGTAAAGGCACAGTAACACCGTATACTGTACACACTGGAGGTAGATCAGCACACAGTGCAGGCACTAGAGAACAGCTTATACTGTAGGCAGCAGAGGTCAGCACACTGCAGCTAGCACTCCGAAAAATATTTGGGTTACATTGCCGAAAAATGAGTGTGGCCATGGACCAAAATGTGGGTGTGGTCACGGGTGGAGACAAATTTACATGAACTTAGCAATGGTGGGACATTAGATTAGGACAGTGGTGGCGAACCTTTTGGAGGACGAGTGCCCAAACTGCAACCCAAAAGTCACTTATCTATCGCAAAGTGGCAACAGCAATTTAAACTAAATACTGTACAAACGTTTTAACTCATACATGAACATTATGGAAAATCCAAGTTGAAAATAAACTGTGAAGATAAACAATTTCATCCATCCTACTCCTGAAAAATGTATTCATTTTTATTTTTTTTTAGAACCTTCCAGTTTTGTTTTCTGTGACCCCCATCAAGACAAATTCAGCAATCATGAGGCCCCCCATCAAGACAAATTCAGCAATCGTGAGGCCCCCAACAAGACAGATTCAGCAATCATGAGGCCCCCAACAAATCATGAGGCCCCCAACAAGACAAATTCAGCAGTCATGAGGCACATAAATAGACAGCATTTCACATAAATAGGCAGAATGCCCCTTTAATATGGTAGACACCTCTCATCTGGCTTCTGAATTCTCCTCTACTGGCTGCTGTGCCTGGCAATACTGTTTTTGGCTGGATTGGGGATGATGTGTGGGCTGAAAGGCCTGGCAGTGATGCTGTGGCCTGGCTGGCGGTGTTGCTATGGCCGATGCTGTGGCTGGGTTGGCTGGCGGTGATGCTGTGACCTGGCTGGCGGTAATGCTGGGCTGTGCTTGGCTGGTTGAAGTAAATGCTGGCCTGACTGGTGGTGATGCTGTGGCCTTTTTGACAGTGATTCTGGGCTGGTTGGCTGGTGGTGATGCTGGGCTGGCTGGCCTGGATAGTTTAGGTAGTTACAGGTGCCCCCTAATTAAGGTAGCGCCAGGAGTCCCCCATTTTAGGTAGTGACAGGAGCCCCCTAGCTCATTTAGATACAGGAGCCCCCCAGTGTAAGTAGTGACAGGTGCCCCCCAGTTCAGGTTAGGTAGTGAGTGACAGGGACCCCAGGTTAGGTAGTGAGTGACAGGGACCCCCAGGTTAGGTAGTGAGCGACGGGGACCCCCAGGTTAGGTAGTGACAGGCGACACCAAGTTAGGTAGTGAGTGACAGGCGCCCCCCAAATTTGGTAGTGACAGGGACCCCCAGTTAGGAAGTGACAGGCGCCCCCCTTACCTTGACAGCCAGCGTCCCTCTCCCCACCCCCCCCCCCCCCCCCCCGGGCCCGCTTAGGGTCGTTTGGGGGTCTGGAGAGGTCGCAGCATGAGGGGAGAGCTTGGTAGCACGTCGGTGGGGAGGGGGCTCTCCCCTCCAGCATTAAATAGTCCGTATGCGGGCAGCGGCAGATACGTACCTTCCTTGTGCTCCTCGGATGTTCCTCTCTCTAGCTTCTGACGCGACTTCCTGTATAAACAGGAAGTCGCGTCAGACACTAGAGGGAGAAACGTCCGCGCTGAAGCGCACAAAAGGTATGCATCTGCCACTGCCCGCCGCCTGCATACAGACTATTTAATGCCTCAGGGAAGCTCAGAGGGGAGAGCCCGAGGTGAGGGGGGGGGGGGGAACGTCCCCCCTCCCCGCTAATGTGCAAAGCTTTCCCCTCATGCTGCGACCCCTCCAGGTCCTAGCGGGGCACCCCTGTAAATTGGGGGCACCCTTGGACATGTTGGGGGCACGGGCCCCCCTAAAATAGGGCCCATGGTAGGGAAAGATGTAACTCTGCTGGAGTTACATCTTTCCCTACTATCCATGGCGGCCTGGAGGGGGAATAGTAATTAGCGCAACCTAGCGGTTGCGCCCGGCTGATGGAAAAGTACCGGTGGAAGTTTAGGGCACCAGGCAGGTGTTTTTATGTTAGGGGATTTCAAATGAGGTTAAAACGCTCAGCATGTTAGAACTCCTGTAAAAGAAAACTTGAGTAGTATAAAGGCTCATACAAACGCCAGATTTTTTTAAACTAAGGGTCGTCAGACCCGCCGAGCGAATCAGTCAAAACCAGCCTTATCTGCCTGATGACAGCCTGTACTCACATGTAAAATGTCGTCACAACGACTGCCCCGCGGGCGAGTCTGACGACCTGTAGTTTAAAAAAAACCTGGCATGTGTATACGGGCCTTAAAACTGTACTGCTATTTTCCAATAACACATGACACCAAGTGCTTCAATGATTAATCCGTGCAGCCCACTGTGAGGTGACCATATCCATTAAATGAACAAGCTGGAGCTCACCAGATTGAGACAACCTCACAAACCAGGTGGATCTAGCGTTTCACCAAAACCGCTTCTTGCAAGTACAGCAAACCGCAGCAGACCTCAGGCAGTGACTTCAAAGGCTTTAATAATCTCAAAACAAAATACAATATATCATAGCGCAGACTGTTTTTGTAAGTTGCACACACTCTAGTATTGCACTTACTTCTCCACAAGGGTTAAATGTATTGTATATGTCCGATGTCCAACCAGGCACTGGTGGGGAATACTGCGACTTCCCACTGTTATTATCCCCGTCTATACGAAAATCCCCATGTCCGCAGCAATCGCTTCCTGGATGTGACGTCACGTAGCACTGGCTCAGCAGAATGCCGTGGTATCCTGGTGTCGTGTTATTGGAACTTTGAAACATAGCTGTTACGGTTTTACACTATGTCAAGTTTTCTTTTACAAGAGTTCTAACGTGGTGAGCGCTTTTAACCTCATTTGAAATATACTTTTACTGGAACGCATGGGACTTTTTTATCTTTAATCTTGATTACTGTAAGGTTTGGCGCAGTTTACACTATTCCATGTTAGGGCAGTGGTTCTCAAACTTTTCCAGGTGAAGGCACCCTTGGTGATTTTGACATTTTTCGAGGCACCCCTATGGGCTGTCGATCTACACACACACACACACACACACACACACCCACACACACACACCACACACAAAACACACCACACACACCCTTTCTCATCAGTGTCACTATCAACAATAATTCCCCCACAACAAACAGCATCACCAGTTACATTACACACCGGCCTACCACACACAATCATCCATCACAAACCCTCTTTACCTCAGAAAAAAGGCACATTAATCCTTCAGAAGCACACATATCACCCCCACACATACTGTGGTCATCATTAGAGTCCCATTTCCCACAACAATCAGAGGGCAAACGAACTGCACAACCCCTCCCCAAGTAATATCACTTGTGTAGCCCGAGAGCAACCACTTCCCTAGCCAGGTAACATCCCATGTGGGGCCTTAGAGTAACCCCTCCCCCATCAGGTAACATCATGTGTGGGGCCTGAGAGTAACCCCCCAGATAAAAATGTGGGGGGCCTGAGAGTCACAATAACCCCCCTCCCCGTTAGAAATATGTGTGCGGCTCTTAACCACGCTACCCGTGCACCCTCGACCACCCTCCTTCCCGCTCGAGGGGCAGGTGAGGATCCTTACTTACGCTGGCTGGAGAAGGTAGGCAGAGTCCATAAGTGGCACAGCTGGCTGTCCTTGTAGGATTTTTTGACAGCACATGCTTTTTTGGCAAACACGGCCACCGATTTGCTGTGCTCTGCCCCCGGCTCACAGAAGAGAGAAGCTGACCAATCAGGGCCCCACATCGCTGTGAGCCGGGGGCAGATCACAGCAATCGGCGACCGTGTTTGCTAAAAAAAATGCGCCGTCAAAAAATGCTACCTGTATGAAGACACACAGCAGGTCAGAGTGCAGCACCCCTGGGAAATGTCTGCTGTGCACAAGGGCGCCGCAGCACCCACTTTGAGAACTGCTATGTTAGGTGATTGGTTAGTGTTAGGTGAACATCGGGCTATTAGCACCGAAACACAAGCAAAAAACACCTTAAATTGCCAAAAGATTAGAGTATTGGAAATGTGCCCAATCGGACATGGGAATATTTCCTCTTCTATAAAATGTACCCCCACTATAGCTTATTTAAATTTCTTGACAAGGAATTTGCTGCCAGGTTAATGGGCTAATAGGAAGCCGAAGCTTCTTATTTCTGGCCCAGCCTTGTGCCTAGTTGCATGGTTGACTATTCAAGGACACGAAGGTTCCAAAAAACCCATCTATCTTAACATGTAAACAAGGGCACTTTTTGAGGGGAGAGGATTTAGAGCTTCATCTCACAAGATGGCCCCTCATGTTGAAAGCATTGTAAGTTATGGCTGGTCGTGGGGGGAGCTTCAAGCTTGCTTCCTGCTTCCTCCTTGCCAACCAAATTGTATGGTTGATTAAGGGGCTTTAGAGGGGAGGAGACTATATCAGTTTTCTTTTTCATTTTTTGTATACAAATATTAAATATTAATATTTATTTATATTATAATATTTATATAATTTCAGACGAGAGGTTGAACTTCACTTTCCAAGTCCTTCAATCTGCCACCTGCCAGTGTGATTTGGGTGCAATTTAAATGCAGCTGCATTGCATCAGTAGTAACACTGCGTGTCAAGCGCTGACTTGCAGTGGTGTTACAGGGCTGCAGAGGACATCTACATGTCGAGTCTGAGCATAGCTGCATCTGACTCCATGGGGGGCTGCCTGTCCGGCGCCAATACCGAGCACCGAGTCCGGCTCCGGGCTGGTGCTGGAGAGCAGGTGACAGGCGGTGAATGTTTCCTTATGTGGATCGTCACCTCACACAACTGCCAGATGGTATGGCATCTGGGTTTTATGTGAAAATGTCAGCAACTGAATTGAGGGGAATGGCTCAGGGTAGAGCAAGATCTTTACAATTAAAGTAATTCTGCAGCTTAAGTTCATTATAAATGGGATGCATTATTATAAATTAAAACAAAACACGATATTGTCAAAATGTGTCATGGCTGACTTTGTAGCAGAAAATAATTATTAGTTTAAGTGCAACCTTTTTGCTGTTGAATGTATGGATTTTTATGATACATTTCCAATTAGACAGTAAACTCAAACCTACACTTTTTGTCAAATGGAGTCAGAATCAGAATCTATATTTAGCCAAACACAACTGTTTTGTTCACGGAATTGGGCTTGGTATGTACAGGGCTTAAAGGAGTCATCAGGCATATTTAAACAAAATAAACGCTACTTACCGGGGGCTCCCTCCAGCCCCAAGCTCCCAGCATGTCCCTCGTCGCACCTTTGCCATCAGCCGTTCGCCGCAGCTCCGTCCCGGGCGATTACGTCAGAGCGACCACTGCGCCTGCACGAGCGGCGCTGTCAATCACCACCACATGGGCCGGAGCGGACTGCGCAATAATTTTTCCCCCACTGCCTTCTCAGGTTTCCTTTAAAGCGGACCCAAACTAAACATTTTTTTAATTCAAAATATTTAGTTGCACCACTCTGACACATACAAAGATAAATAAACACTCTTTCAAGCCTATGAACATTTTAGTGCATGCTTTTCACCTTTCTCTTTCCATACTTAGGGTTATACAGGTGGCAGCCATTAGCAATTCCTCCTTTGCCGGACACTTTCCACTCCACCAGTTTGCCGGATTTTGTCCCGGCAACATGAAAGGAAGGGAGGGGTTCCTCCAATAAATGTAAAATATTTTATATTTGTCATCATGCAGCTGAAAAAAGGCTGCTATTTATTATTATAATGTAGAAAATAGATTTTATTTCTGAAATCTTGTATTTTTAATTTGGGTCCACTTTAAGGGGAACCTGAAGTGAGGAAAATTATTTAAAATAAACAAGCTGCAAATGAATACTACATACTAACCTCACCGTCAGTTCCTCTCAGAAGCTCACCATTTTCTTCGTACAGTGATCCCTTCCAGTTCTGACAGATTTTGTCAGAACTGAAATATACCAGTTTCTGTCAGTTATATATCAGCAGCTGTCCGTTACAACTGAATGCACAAGGCAATGTCCATGTTTCCTTATGGCTCAAGTGGGTGATATTACAGTTTAACAGTGTGCTGACCAGGAAGCTGTTGGGGGGTAATGGCCATTTTTTAAATGGAGGACAGAGAAATCCATTGATCACAGTGGACAAATGGGACACAGGAAAGAGATCGAGTAGTAGACTACACAGGAGGTAAGTATGACCTGGGTATAGTTATTTTGACTTTTTATTTTCAGTTCAGGTTCTCTTTAAGTAGAATAGGACACACAATATACATCAGAGACATAATTTCACATAGGGAGATAACAGGGTAGTATAAGCAAAAACATACCGTATATTCCGGCGTATAAGACGACTGGGCGTATAGGACGACCCCCAACTTTTCCAGTTAAAATATACTTTTTGAGATATACTCGCAGTATAAGACTGCCCCTCTTGACTCTTGGACATTTGTATACTTGTACTGTATGTACTGGTGCTATACTATATAAACAGGTACAGATACTGGTGCTGTACTTTATGTGGTACCCAGTATACAACAACCAGCCAATCACGGAAAGCGATATACCTTAGTGATAATTGGCTGGTTATTGTATACAAAGCCTGCTTGGATTGGTCAGCTATCCCTGTCGCCAAGACATGCCTCTTACACCCGTCTGGCCAGTCTTTGTATACTATTACCTCCTTCTCTGTCTCTCAGATCTCGCATATGCGCGCCTGCTTCATTGCAGTCCTCAGGAGCGAGATCAGAGAGGCAGAGAAGGAGGTATGGTAATAGGATACAAGGGCTGGCCAGATGGGTGAAAGAGGCGGGTTTTTCAGGGCAGAGCACCGTTCTATCTCTGTTTTCCATGCCGCAGGTGTCCCAGATGCCTGCAGCTTGCTCCACCCTTCACTTACACCTTCCCAGTGAGATGCACCCTCACCTCGTCATTGGGACTGCTTTCAGTTACTTCTTTCCAAAAATCCTGATGAGTGGATTTCTTCTACCATACTTGTACAGCACCACCCTTGCTTCTTTCATACGGTCGCCGCTTACGGCGGGGATGTGGCCATGGACATTTTTGAGCTCCCCCCACCATATGCGGCAATCACAGATTCTCCAGTCCGGCTCGGAAGTTTCAACATCTGCCCTATAAGACGACATCCAGCATATAAGATGACCCCAAACTTTTAAGAAGATTTTCCTGGGTTAATAAGTAGTCTTACACACCAGAATATACAGTAAATACAATTTAACACAGACTTTGATCACTATTTACAGTATTTGTGCAGTCCGCTCTTGTCAGCTGAAAGAGGGACAGTAAGCTGCAGTCTCAAATGTAACTTACAGTGCTGCCATTAAAAGCTGGTACTGAGGGCTGTTCGTCAGAAAACCACAGCATTTTCTACCCAGTATATTTTGCTGCTGCTACTTAAAGGATAAGTGAAATGAGAGGGGAGTAGAGGCTGACATATTTATTTCCTTTTAAGCAATGCACATTGGCTGTACTGCTAATCCCTGCCTCTAATACATTTAGCCATTGTCAATGAACAAGCATGGAGATCACATGTAATATGGATATTTCCACTATAGTGTATGAGGGTACTGTTTTTATAGACTCAGGAGATACACCAATGTGTAGTAAGGAGGTGATTGTCTGCAAAAAAGTGATTCTTATGTTTCATTCCCAGTTCTTGCAGATGCAAATTTTCCAGTGTCCTCAATAAGTCGTTCTGGACCAGAACTTATTCGAGCAGATGGTAAGTTTTATTTTTTAATGTTTCTTATAGCAGATCTACTGGTCATGATTGTGTAGAGGTTCTCCTGATGCATTTATACATGTTAATTAGGTCACCATGTCTTTTTGTTTTCCCAAGCTAAATGAGCAAAATTGGTCCCATATTTTTGTTGCATCACTTTATTTTGTAAAGCAACCTGAAGTGGGGAAAAGTGTAACATTTTGATACTTATCTCAATAGTGGGAAGCCTCTGGATAGTTCTGAAGCTTCCCAGATCCTTTCCAAGCTCACCAATCCAGCACTGGGTCGCTCAATATCTGTTTGACCCAGCATATCAAATAGGCTTCGTCTAGCTGGGAGCATGGCTGTAAAGGATTGTGTGTGCCCCGTAGAGGGAAGCGCTCAGGCACGGAGCAGAATTTCTCTGTCCACGATCACACCCCTTAAAGAGACACTGAAGCGAAAAAAAAAATGATGATATTATGATTTGTATGTGTAGTACAGCTAAGAAAAAAAACATTAAGATCAGATACATCAGTCTAATTGTTTCCAGTACAGGAAGAGTTGAGAAACTCCAGTTGTTATCTCTATGCAAAAAAGCTATTAAGCTCTCCGACTAACTTAGTCGTGGAGAGGGCTGTTATCTGACTTTTATTATCTCAACTGTAATTGAACTGTTTACTTTTCCTCTGCTAGAGGAGAGGTCATTACTTCACAGACTGCTCTGAAAGACTCATTTTGAATGCTGAGTGTTGTGTAATCTGCACATATTATAGAGTGATGCAGTGTTAGAAAAAACACTATATACCTGAAAATAAAAATATGAGAATATTTTCTTTGCTGCTAATCTTCTAGTAATTATTCATAGTACACAACCAATTCATTATATCATATATTTTTTTTTTCGCTTCAGTGTCTCTTTAACTGAACCCACGCAGACCTTACTTACACGTGACCAGTGTGGTTGTGTTCTTTACTTCCAAATTCCTGGTCAGAAGAAACGTATTCAACCCACTGGATAAATCGGGGGGGGGGGGGGGGGGGGAGGGGATGACCGGTGACGGTGGGGTGTAATCCACCCACATGCTTCCCACTACAGAGAAACCCGTCATACTTTTATGTTACAACCCAATTCAGGTTTGCTTTAAATATTTGTGCAGCATTGAGATTGCTGTGGCAAATTAAATGTTCCATTGTTTTCCTTTGTTGTATTTTTAGTTCCATAATACACCAAATGTTTTTTAAGATTTGTCATGTGTGAACTGCAAGCAAGCCAGTTTGACAAGTGGATGTTTGGCATTATCATGCTTTAATAAGCAAGTCCTTCCCTAAAAAGTTATTATTATTTCAAAACCCGTATATATTGATCGGCAATAAGTGTCTTTGCAGATATCCAAGCTACCCATGCTCCAAATACCATCACAAATTCTGGCATCCATGACTGCGAAACAGAATTTTTAAATTTGACTTCCAGTTTTGATTGGCCAATTTTACTACTGCCATGCAATATGAGGGCATACAAATAATTAATACTATGAACAGATTGTAAAGGTTAAAAAAAACACTCACTTATGGAGGTGTTAAAATTGCCCAGTGATTGGCCCTTCAGTCAGACCACAGAATGTATTGCACATCATCTCAGTCTATTTTGAATGAGCTTGCACTCAGAAAATATGTTTCTGTATTATGCTTATAAAGTATACGGTTTCTAATCTTTGCATGGTAGCATTTTATATTACATTTGTGGCTACAGCAATGAACTGTGCTCAGACTATAGTTTATGGAAGTGTGCCACAGCCTACACTGCTCAGTGTTTTTGGGTGGGTACAACTATCGCTTTCTCTTCACTATCTCACTTCAATGTGGCCATGCACCATACATTTTTTTTTTTTTTAATTTCCGATTTTTTTTTTTATTTTCTTAAAGGGATACTGTAGGCGGGTCGGGGGAAAATGAGTTGAACTTACCCGGGGCTTCTAATGGTCCCCCGCAGACATCCTGTGCTCTGGCCCCGCCTCCGGTTCACTTTTGGAATTTCAGACTTTAAAGTCTGAAATCCACTGTGCCTGCATTGCCGTGTACTCGCTACCGCTGATGTCACCAGGAGCTAACTACGCAGGAGCAGACCGTAATGGGACTGCGCAGTACGCTCCTGGTGACATCAGCGGGAGCGAGGACACAGCAATGCAGACGCAGTGGTTTTCAGACTTTAAAGTCTGAAATTCCAGCAGTGAACCGGAGGCGGGGTCAGAGCATCGGTTAGTGGCTGCGTGGGCACAGGATGTCTACGGGGGACCATTAGAAGCCCCAGGTAAGTTCAACTCATTTTCCCCTGACCCCCTACAGTATTTCTTTAAGTAATCTATATTTGATTTTTCAATTTGATTTTTCTATGCAGCTTGTGTTTTTTTATCTAAAAGACAGTAAAAGTGAACGTGTATGGCCACCGTGTTACACAACACTCTTGCAGATTTGCAGTATGTTGAGGATGAGTTAACTATGATGATATTTTGTGAACACTAATGGAAGTCACCTGACCCATACACACATATAGAGTAAGCAGTAGGTGAGGGCGGCTAATGAACTGTAATATGTGATGTGCTGGGACAATACCCATCCTCAGCCAACTAAGAATGGACAAATTGGTGGAGTATTCTCACTGGAACAAGCAGAAATAAATGATGGAAGTAATCATAGAAAATCCTGGTGTGGCTCTCACAAAACCACTGACACTTTTTCACCTGAGTTATCTCCAAGTTGACATTTTCACACCTTGTCATAAAATCCCTTTTAACCAGTTCGGCCTATCTGGACGAGCTTTCTCGTCCAGATAGGCACTGCATCTTTCCCTGCGTGGTGCGCGCGATCGGGTGCGCACCCGCCGCCCCAACCCCCCGCCGCCCCCCCCCCGCTAGCCCCCCGATCAGTGAATGGGAATATAATTCCCATTCACCGATCTAACCTCCCCGCAGAAATACCGACGCTTTCTCTCCAGAGAGCACGGTATTTCTGCCCCCAGGAAACAACTCCTCTGATTTTTAGTTCCTGGATGCGAGATCGTTCGCATCCAGGAATTTTTTCACTGTGGCCATCTTGTGGCCAAATAGTAAACTGCACCCACATACATTTTTAATTAAAGAAAACTATTATTTTACATGTAAAACAAACAGTTTCCCTCCCACACCAAAAATTACCCACATACATGTTTTATTAAAAAAAATACAATTAAAAAAACAACAACAAAAAAACCATAAATTGTGATAGGGACATCGTTTAACCACTTGAGGACCTAGGGCTTTCTACCCCTTAAGGACCGGCCACTTTTTTTCCATTCAGACCACTGCAGCTTTCACGGTTTATTGCTCACTCATACAACCTACCACCTAAATGAATATTGGCTCCTTTTCTTGTCACTAATAAAGCTTTCTTTTGGTGCTATTTGATTGCTCCTGCGATTTTTACTTTTTATTATATTCATCAAAAAAGACATGAATTTTGGCAAAAAAAATGATTTTTTTAACTTTCTGTGCTGACATTTTTCAAATAAAGTAAAATTTCTGTATACATGCAGCGCGAAAAATGTGGACAAACATGTTTTGGATAAAAAAAAAACCCATTCAGTGTATATTTATTGGTTTGGGTAAAAGTTATAGCGTTTACAAACTATGGTGCAAAAAGTGAATTTTCCCATTTTCAAGCATCTATGACTTTTCTGAGCCCCTGTCATGTTTCGTGAGGGGCTAGAATTCCAGGATAGTATAAATACCCCCCAAATGACCCCATTTTGGAAAGAAGACATCCCAAAGTATTCACTGAGAGGCATAATGAGTTCATAGAAGGTATTATTTTTTGTCACAAGTAAGCGGAAAATGACACTTTGTGACCAAAAAAAAAAAAAAAAAAAAGTTTCCATTTCTTCTAACTTGCGACAAAAAAAACTGAAATTTGCCACGGACTCACCATGCCCCTCTCTGAATACCTTGAAGGGTCTACTTTCCAAAATGGGTCATTTGTGGGGTGTGTTTACTGTCTTGACATTTCGGGGGTGCTAAATTGTAAGCACCCCTGTAAAGCCTAAAGGTGCTCATTGGACTTTGGACCCCTTAGCGCAGTTAGGCTGCAAAAAAGTGCCACACGTGGTATTGCCATACTCAGGAGAAGTAGTATAATGTGTTTTGGGGTGTATTTTTACACATACCCATGCTGGGTGGGAGAAATATCTCTGTAAATGACAATTTTTACATTTTTTTTACACACAATTGTCCATTTACAGAGATCTTTCTCCCACTCAACATGGGTATGTGTAAAAATACACCCCAAAACACATTATACTACTTCTCCTGAGTACGGCGATACCACATGTGTGGCACTTTTTTGCACCCTAACTGCACTAAAGGGCCCAAAGTCCAATGAGTACCTTTAGGATTTCACAGGTCATTTTGAGAAATTTCGTTTCAAGACTACTCCTCACGGTTTAGGGCCCCTAAAATGCCAGGGCAGTATAGGAACCCCACAAATGACCCCATTTTAGAAAGAAGACACCCCAAGGTATTCCGTTAGGAGTATGGTGAGTTCATAGATTTTATTTTTTGTCACAAGTTAGCGGAAAATGACACTTTGTGAAAAAACACAATTAAAATCAATTTCCGCTAACTTGTGACAAAAAATAAATTCTTCTATGAACTCGCTATACTACTAACGGAATACCTTGGGGTGTCTTCTTTCTAAAATGGGGTCATTTGTGGGGTTCCTATACTGCCCTGGCATTTTAGGGGCCCTAAACCGTGAGGAGTAGTCTTGAAACGAAATTTCTCAAAATGACCTGTGAAATCCTAAAGGTACTCATTGGACTTTGGACCCTTTAGCGCAGTTAGGGTGCAAAAAAGTGCCACACGTGGTATCGCCGTACTCGGGAGAAGTAGTACAATGTGTTTTGGGGTGTATTTTTACACATACCCATGCTGGGTGGGAGAAATACCTCTGTAAATGGACAATTGTGTGTAAAAAAATCAAAAGATTGTCATTTACAGAGGTATTTCTCCCACCCAGCATGGGTATGTGTAAAAATACACCCCAAAACGCATTATACTACTTCTCCTGAGTACGGCGGTACCACATGTGTGGCACTTTTTTACACCCTAAGTACGCTAAGGGGCCCAAAGTCCAATGAGTACCTTTAGGATTTCACAGGTCATTTTGCGACATTTGGTTTCAAGACTACTCCTCACGGTTTAGGGCCCCTAAAATGCCAGGACAGTATAGGAACCCCACTAATGACCCCATTTTAGAAAGAAGACACCCCAAGGTATTCCGTTAGGAGTATGGTGAGTTCATAGAAGTTTTTATTTTTTTGTCACAAGTTAGCGGAAATTGATTTGATTTTTTTTTTTTCACAAAGTGTCATTTTCTGCTAACTTGTGACAAAAAATAAAATCTTCTATGAACTCACCATACTCCGTACGGAATACCTTTGGGTGTCTTCTTTCTAGAATGGGGTCATTTGTGGGGTTCCTATACTGCCCTGGCATTTTAGGGGCCCTAAACCGTGAGGGGTAGTCTTGAAACCAAATGTCGCAAAATGACCTGTGAAATCCTAAAGGCATTGGACTTTGGGCCCCTTAGCGTACTTAGGGTGTAAAAAAGTGCCACACATGTGGTACCGCCGTACTCAGGAGAAGTAGTATAATGCGTTTTGGGGTGTATTTTTACACATACCCATGCTAAGTGGGAGAAATATCTCTGTAAATGACAATTGTTTGATTTTTTTTACACACAATTGTCCATTTACATAGAAATTTCTCCCACCCAGCATGGGTATGTGTAAAAATACACCCCAAAACACATTATACTACTTTTCCTGAGTACGGCGGTACCACGTGTGACACTTTTTTGCAGCCTAGGTGCGCTTAGGGGCCCAACGTCCTATTCACAGGTCATTTTGAGGCATTTGTTTTCTAGACTACTCCTCGCGGTTTAGGGCCCCTAAAATGCCAGGGCAGTATAGGAACCCCACTAGTGACCCCATTTTAGAAAGAAGACACCCCAAGGTATTCCGTTAGGTGTATGGTGAGTTCATAGATGATTTTATTTTTTGTCACAAGTTAGTGAAAAATGACACTTTGGGAAAAAAAAACAATAAAAATCAATTTCCGCTAACTTTTCACAAAAAATAAAATCTTCTATGAACTCGTCATACACCTAACAGAATACCTTGGGGTGTCTTTTTTTCTAAAATGGGGTCACTTGTGGGGTTCCTATACTGCCCTGGCATTTTACGGGCCCAAAACCGTGAGTAGTCTGGAAACCAAATGCCTCAAAATGACTGTTCAGGGGTATAAGCATCTGCAAATTTTGATGACAGGTGGTCTATGAGGGGGCGAATTTTGTGGAACCGGTCATAAGCAGGGTGGCCTTTTAGATGACAGGTTGTATTGGGCCTGATCTGATGGATAGGAGTGCTAGGGGGGTGACAGGAGGTGATTGATGGGGGTGGTTAGAGGGGAAAATAGATGCAATGAATGCACTGGGGAGGTGATCGGAAGGGGGTCTGAGGGGGATCTGAGGGTTTGGCCGAGTAATCAGGAGCCCACACGGGGCAAATTAGGGCCTGATCTGATGGGTAGGTGTGCTAGGGGGTGACAGGAGGTGATTGATGGGTGTCTCAAGGTGTGATTAGAGGGGGAATAGATGCAAGCAATGCACTGGCGAGGTGATCAGGGCTGGGGTCTGAGGGCATTCTGAGGGTGTGGGCGGGTGATTGAGTGCCCTAGGGGCAGATAGGGGTCTAATCTGATAGGTAGCAGTGACAGGGGGTGATTGATGGGTAATTAGTGGGTGTTTAGGGTAGAGAACAGATGTAAACACTGCACTTGGGAGGTGATCGGACGTCGGATCTGCGGGTGATCTATTGGTGTGGGTGGGTGATCAGATTGCCCACAAGGGGCAGGTTAGGGGCTGATTGATGGGTGGCAGTGACAGGGGGTGATTGATGGGTGGCAGTGACAGCGAGTGATTGATGGGTGATTGACAGGTGATCAGTGGGTTATTACAGGGAAGGACAGATGTAAATAATGCCCTGGCGAATTGATAAGGGGGGGTCTGAGGGCAATCTGAGCGTGTAGGCGGGTGATTGGGTGCCCGCAAAGGGGCAGATTAGGATCTGATCTGATGGGTAACAGTGACAGGTGGTGATAGGGGGTGATTGATGGGTGATTGATGGGTAATTAGTGGGTGTTTAGAGGAGAGAATAGATGTAAACGCTGCGCTTGGGTGGTGATCTGATGTCGGATCTGCGGGCGATCTATTGGTGTGGGTGGGTGATCAGATTGCCCGCAAGGGGCAGGTTAGGGGCTGATTGTTGGGTGGCAGTGACAGGGGGTGATTGATGGGTGATAGGTGATTGGCAGGTGATTGACAGGTGATCAGTGGGTTATTACAGGGAAGGACAGATGTAATTAATGCACTGGCGATTTGATAAGGGGGGGGGGGGGTCTGAGGGCAATCTGAGCGTGTGGGCGGGTGATTGGGTGCCCGCAAGGGGCAGATTAGGGTCTGATCTGATAGGTAACAGTGACAGGTGGTGATAGGGGGTGATTGATGGGTAATTAGTGGGTGTTTAGAGAAGATAACAGATGTAAACAATACATTTGGGAGGTAATCTGACGGCGGGTTTGCGGGCGATCTAATGGTGTGGGTGGGTGATCAGATTGCCCGCAAGGGGCAGGTTAGGGGCTGATTGATGGGTGGCAGTGACGGGGTGACAGGGGGTGATTGATGGGTGATTGGCAGGTGATTGACAGGTGATCAGTGGGTTATTACAGGGAAGAACAGATGTAATTAATGCACTGGTGAATTGATAAGGGGGGGTCAGAGGGCAATCTGAGCGTGTGGGCGGGTGATTGGGTGCCCGCAAGGGGCAGATTAGGGTCTGATCTGATAGGTAAAAGTGACAGGTGGTGATAGGGGTTGATTGATGGGTGATTGATGGGTAATTAGTGGGTGTTTAGAGGAGAGAATAGATGTAAACAATGGATTTGGGAGGTGATCTGATGTCGGATCTGCGGGCGATCTATTGGTGTGGGTGGGTGATCAGATTGCCCACAAGGGGCAGGTTAGGGGCTGATTGATGGGTGGCAGTGACAGGGGGTGATTGATGGGTGGCAGTGACAGCGAGTGATTGATGGGTGATTGACAGGTGATCAGTGGGTTATTACAGGGAAGGACAGATGTAAATAATGCCCTGGCGAATTGATAAGGGGGGGTCTGAGGGCAATCTGAGCGTGTAGGCGGGTGATTGGGTGCCCGCAAAGGGGCAGATTAGGATCTGATCTGATGGGTAACAGTGACAGGTGGTGATAGGGGGTGATTGATGGGTGATTGATGGGTAATTAGTGGGTGTTTAGAGGAGAGAATAGATGTAAACGCTGCGCTTGGGTGGTGATCTGATGTCGGATCTGCGGGCGATCTATTGGTGTGGGTGGGTGATCAGATTGCCCGCAAGGGGCAGGTTAGGGGCTGATTGTTGGGTGGCAGTGACAGGGGGTGATTGATGGGTGATAGGTGATTGGCAGGTGATTGACAGGTGATCAGTGGGTTATTACAGGGAAGGACAGATGTAATTAATGCACTGGCGATTTGATAAGGGGGGGGGGGGGTCTGAGGGCAATCTGAGCGTGTGGGCGGGTGATTGGGTGCCCGCAAGGGGCAGATTAGGGTCTGATCTGATAGGTAACAGTGACAGGTGGTGATAGGGGGTGATTGATGGGTAATTAGTGGGTGTTTAGAGAAGATAACAGATGTAAACAATACATTTGGGAGGTAATCTGACGGCGGGTTTGCGGGCGATCTAATGGTGTGGGTGGGTGATCAGATTGCCCGCAAGGGGCAGGTTAGGGGCTGATTGATGGGTGGCAGTGACGGGGTGACAGGGGGTGATTGATGGGTGATGGGTGATTGGCAGGTGATTGACAGGTGATCAGTGGGTTATTACAGGGAAGAACAGATGTAATTAATGCACTGGTGAATTGATAAGGGGGGGTCAGAGGGCAATCTGAGCGTGTGGGCGGGTGATTGGGTGCCCGCAAGGGGCAGATTAGGGTCTGATCTGATAGGTAAAAGTGACAGGTGGTGATAGGGGTTGATTGATGGGTGATTGATGGGTAATTAGTGGGTGTTTAGAGGAGAGAATAGATGTAAACAATGGATTTGGGAGGTGATCTGATGTCGGATCTGCGGGCGATCTATTGGTGTGGGGGGGGGGGTGATCAGATTGCCCGCAAGGGGCAGGTTAGGGGCTGATTGATGGGTGGCAGTGACAGGGGGTGATTGATGGGTGATTGACAGGTGATCAGGGGGGATAGATGCATACAGTACATGGGGGGGGGGGTCTGGGAGGGGGGTCTGGGGAGAATCTGAGGGGTGGGGGGGTGATCAGGAGGGGGCAGGCGGGGGATAAAAAAAAATAGCGTTGACAGATAGTGACAGGGAGTGATTGATGGGTGATTAGGGGGGTGATTGGGTGCAAACAGGGGTCTGGGGGGTGGGCAGGGGGGGGGGGTCTGATGGGTGCTGTGGGCGATCTGGGGCAGGGGGGGGGGAAATCAGTGTGCTTGGTGCAGACTAGGGTGGCTGCAGCCTGCCCTGGTGGTCCCTCGGACACTGGGACCACCAGGGCAGGAGGCAGCCTGTATAATACACTTTGTAAACATTACAAAGTGTATTATACACTTTGTATGCGGCGATCGTCGGGTTAACATCCTGCCGGCGCTTCCGTATGGCCGGCGGGATGTTGCGGCGGGTGAGCGGCGCCAGGCGGAGGCGGAGGATCGCGTCACGGATGACGCGATCGCTCCGCCCATGCCCCTACAAGGACCGCCCCCATTTGTCTCTACGGCGGTCCTTGCGGGGTGCACTTCCCGGCCGCCAATTGTATGTACGGCGGTCGGGAAGTGGTTAAACGGTGTAATAATCGGGACAGATGGGCAAATAAAATACATGAGTTTTAATTACGGTAGCGTATATTAATTTCAAACTATAATGACTTAAAACTGAGAAATAATGATTTTTTTTTCATTTCTTTCTTAATCTTCCTGTTAAAATGGATTTAGAAAAAAATAAATCTTAGCAAAATGTACTACCCAAAGAAAGCCTAATTAGTGGCGGAAAAAACAAGATCTAGATCAATTCATTGTGATAAGTAGCAATAAAGTTATAGGCGAATGAATGGGAGGTAAACGTTGCTCGGATGCATGAGATTTTCGGACTGCGGTGCTGAACCGGTTAAGCCACCAGCAAGCAAGAAAATACTCAAAATAATTTTGACAATATTTTTTGGTATTTTTTTTTATATTACAAAATGCTGAAAAGTTTTTTTTTTTTAGAAAGAAGTTGAAAAATTATCTCCTAGGAGAAAACTCAGGTGAAAAAGTTAATTGCATATGGGCCTTTGTCTCCAATTGCCTGGAAACTAATGTATAGATTTCAGAAAATTATAACAGGCATCAGTGAGAATTAAAAGGAACCAAGCACCACTTTTTTTCCTGCTTTCTAATAACTATAGAACTATAGAATAACTATAGAAGCTGCCATGCCCCCCCCCCCCCCCTTCTATCTTCCCATTATTTATTCGTGGGAAATTGTGAAGATAGAATCTGTGGCTTCTCTGAACTCATTGAAGCATAGTGTTTTATCTTACCCTCACCTCCACCCCCTGATGATGAAAGCTTCTGTTTGCTCTCTGCTTATGTGTGTAATAAAATAATTCCTTCAGTTCTTATCTGGCTGAAATTTCCGCAGGTTTGGCTGTAGGCTAATAAAACCCTCTCCTAAACTGTTAAATGTAAACAAGTTTTTTTTTTAATGAGCCACATTGTTGGCAAGCATATTTAATGAGATGGCCTGGCTATTGAGATGGCCTGGGTGGTAAAAATGGTGCTCGGTTCACTTTAAGCTTAGACTAAACATTTCCCTTCAGTATTTTCCCGTGCAGTACACAAATTCATAATTCTGCCATTAATTACAAAACATCCTTACACCATTATGCTGCCAACCTTGTTTGGCGCTTGTTATGCTGTACTTGATGCAAAATGCTAGACTTCCTTCACATTAGAATTGAGCAAAAAATGGGCCTTCTATGCAAGTTTAGGTCCATCAGAACACCAAAATGTAAAGGGGCTAGTTAGACTTGCAAGCTGCTGATTAATTAATTGTCAGTTGTGTAAACCCATCCTGTCTAAAACCTACTATAACTCCCTCAAAGGAGCTATGCGAGAAATTTGCTTGCTACTTTGCTGACAAAGTATCCTCTATTCGGTCTCTCATTCAGTTTACAGCACCTAAGACTTATTCAACTCCTGGAAATAGTTGCAAAAACAACCTAACGCCCTGGACTGACTTCAAAAGTATCAGTGAGAAAGAGATCTCAGACATCCTCCGTCGTCTCCGCCAGACAACCTGCGACCTGGACCCTGGACCAACTAAATATATGCTGAAATGCCCTGACCTGCTTGGTCCAGCATTTCACAAAATAGTAAATTGCTCTCTGTAAGCAGGGAGGTTTCCTACCTCTCTAAAAGAAGGAATCATCAAGCCCCTTCTTAAAAAACCTTCCATGGATCCAGATGCTATGAGCAGCTACAGACCTGTCTCCAACCTCCCCTTCTTAGGTAAAGTTATTGAAAAGGCTGTCTATCTGCAACTTGAAACCAGGCTGTCAGTAAACAACATCCTGGACCCTCTACAATCTGGCTTTAAGAAACACCACAGCTGTGAAACAGCCCTCATCGAAGTCTGCAACGACCTGCTCATGGCAAGGGACAGAGGGGAATGCTCCATCCTAATCCTGTTGGATCTCTCAGCGGCTTTTGATACAGTTGACCATGAAATCCTGCTTAACAGACTGCAGGAGTACTGTGGCATCAGTGGATAAGTCCTCCAGTGGTTCAGATCATTCCTGACTGACAGAACACAGAGAGTATCCCTAGGTCCTATATAATGTCCAAACCTGCACCTCTACAGTTCGGAGTGCCACAAGGATCAATCTTATCCCCTCTGCTGTTTGCAATCTACATGCTGCCACTCGGTACACTTATCCAACGTCATGGCCTGACGTACCACTGCTACGCCGATGACACACAGCTATACCTGTCCTGGTCGTGGGTCGAGACAAGTTTACATGAACTACGCAATGGTGGGACATTAGATTAGGAAAGTGGTGGCGAACCTTTTGGAGGTCGAGTGTCCAAACCGCAATGTCACTTTACTATCAAAGTGCCGACAGCAATTTAAACTAAATACATACAAACGTTTTAACTCATGCATGAACATTATGGAAAATCCAAGCTGAAAATAAACTGTGAAGATAAACAATTTCATCCATCCTACTCCTGAAAAATGTATTCATTTTTTTAGAACCTCCCAGTTTCATTTTCTGTTTTAAAAAGCGGAAAAAGTAGGTTTAAAGAGAATCTGTATTGTTAAAATCGCACAAAAGTAAACATACCAGTGTGTTAGGGGACATCTCCTATTACCCTCTGTCACAATTTCGCCGCTCCCCGCCGCATTAAAAGTAGTCAAAAACAGTTTTAAAAAGTTTGTTTATAAACAAACAAAATGGCCACCAAAACAGGAAGTAGATTGATGTACAATATGTCCACACATAGAAAATACATCCATACACAAGCAGGCTGTATACAGCTTTCCTTTTGAATCTCAAAAGATCATTTGTGTGTTTACCTACTGTCCCCTTCTTCTCTCATGCACTGAACATTACAGGCTTCCTGCAGACAGCTCTGCATGTGCCTGTGTTTGTAATTCCTCAGTATGTGTCAGCCAGCTACTTTCACAGCCTAACAGAGGAGGATTTTTATCCAGCTCTCTTCTATTACTGATAAGATAGCAGAGAAGCTGCTGGCTTATGTAAATAAAACACACACTGGAGTGTGCATAGAGGGACAGACCAGCACGGAAGAGTTGGCAGCCTTCCAGACACAGGCCGACAAGTCTGACAAGGGAAAGATACATTGATTTATTACAGAGGCCGTGATAGTACAAAGTGCTGCAGTGAGCCAGAACAGATTAGAATAGGTTTAGGAACTTGTAGGATGGTAGAAAAAACGTTGTAATTTTTGTTACAGAGTCACTTTAATGCTATTGTCTCATATGATGATGATTCAGCTTTTTCCATAGTCTCGCAGTTAGCAATCATGTGACCCCCAACAAGACAAATTCAGCAATCATGAGGCCCCCAACAAGACAAATTCAGCAATCTTGAGGTCCCCAACAAATTATGAGGCCCCCCAACAAGACAATCAGTAACCATAAGGCCCCCAACAAGACAAATTCAGCAGTCATGAGGCACATAAATAGACAGCATTTCACATTAATAGGCAGAATGACCCCTTAATATGGTAGACACCTCTCACCTGGCAGCAGTTCCCCAAAATACACTCAATCTGACAGCAGTGGTTCCCCAAAAATAGGTAGCCCTAGGTCTATAGGTGTCCCCAGAATAGGTGGCCAGCGGTATAGATGTCCCCAGAACTGGTAGCCAGGGGTAGAGATGTCCCCAGAA
This sequence comes from Hyperolius riggenbachi, assembly GCF_040937935.1. Classification (NCBI taxonomy): domain Eukaryota; kingdom Metazoa; phylum Chordata; class Amphibia; order Anura; family Hyperoliidae; genus Hyperolius; species Hyperolius riggenbachi. Next base: position 182,138,877 of record NC_090655.1, read on the forward strand.
CAGGTAGCCAGGGGTATATGTGCCCAATAAATGTAGGCAGGGGTATATGTACCTAGTATATGTAGCCAGAGGTATATGTGCCCAGTATATGTAGGCAGGGGTATATGTGCCCAGTATATGTAGGCAAGGGTATATGTGCCCAGTATATGTAGGCAAGGGTATATGTGCCCAGTATATGTAGTCAGGGGTATATGTGCCCAGTATATGTAGTCAAGGGTATATGTGCCCAGTATATGTAGTCAGGGGTATATGTGCCCAGTATATGTAGCCAGGGGTATATGTGCCCAGTATATGTAGTCAAGGGTATATGTGCCCAGTATATGTAGGCAGGGGTATATGTGCCCAGTATATATAGCCAGGGGTATATGTGCCCAGTATATGTAGGCAGGGGGATATGTGCCCAGTATATATAGGCAGGGGTATATGTGCCCAGTATATATAGCCAGGTGTATATGTGCCCAGTATATGTAGCCAGGTGGATATGTGCCCAGTATATGTAGGCAGGGGTATATGTGCCCAGTATATGTAGGCAGGGGTATATGTGCCCAGTATATGTAGGCAGGGGTATATGTGCCCAATATATGTAGGCAGGGGTATATGTGCCCAGTATATATAGCCAGGGGTATATGTGCCCAGTATATGTAGTCAGGGGTATATGTGCCCAGTATATGTAGGCAGGGGTATATGTGCCCAGTATATGTAGGCAGGGGTATATGTGCCCAGTATATGTAGCCAGAGGTATATGTGCCCAGTATATGTAGCCAGGGGTATATGTGCCCAGTATATGTAGTCAGGGGTATATGTGCCCAGTATATGTAGTCAGGGGTATATGTGCCCAGTATATGTAGTCAGGGGTATATGTGCCCAGTATATGTAGTCAGGGGTATATGTGCCCAGTATATGTAGTCAGGGGTATATGTCCCCAGAATAAGTAGCCAGGTGTTCCCCAGCAGGAGGGGAGCAGCGCAAAGAAGAGGGAGAGCTATGGGCACTCACCTTAGAGGGCTCTCCCTCCCTCTCCCCTCCGGAACAAAGTGTGCAGCGCCTGGGCAGCGGGCGGAACTTACCTCGTCTTGTCGCAGGCGCCGGATGGATAAGCCGCTACTCTGGTCTGATCCAGACCAGAGTGCGGCACCAGAATTTCCGGCGCAGGAGCGAGACGAGGTAAGTTCCGCCCGCTGCCCAGCCGCTGCACACTTCGTTCCGGAGGGGAGAGCGAGGGAGGGAGAGCCCCCTAAGGTGAGGGAAGGGCGGGAGACGTCCGCCCTTCCCCGCTGTGCCCATAGCGCTCCCTCTTCTCTGCACTGCTCCCCTCCTGCTAGCTGCACGGGCACGCGGCTAGGGGGGGCAGCGGGCGGCCAGGGTCGGGCAGATGCCCGGTTTTGCCATATGTGCGGACTCCCATGATCCTGTATTATTTTCTACATTCTACTACATATCTCTGCAGTTCCTATTTTTAATTCTTGAAAAAAAAAAAAACCAAGACCCAGGCTTTTAACTTAGCTGTAGGGATATCAGTGGTGCCTGGATGAGTGAATCTGTGAATGCATTTGTTTGAACAATGGCATGTGAGTGTTCAAGGGTTGTTTTTTTTTTTTTTTTTTTTTTTGCTATATTTCTGGCCACACCCCCTTTAGCACCTCCCTTTCCTTAATTACTTATTTAAATGTCCTAACTAGATGATGGCGATGTGCCTGGATGTATGTGTTTTTTTTCTTGTTGCTGACCCTTGTGGCCAGGGTTTTAATCCAGTGCACTCCCTCCTTCCCCTGTCTTTATTTTTTGTCAGCATGCACACAGCTTATGCTGGTGTATGTGCATGGTGCGCATGGATACAGTACGTTAGCTCCCTTGTGCGATTGGTATGATGCACTACAGTGGTTTGCAAAAGTATTCGGCCCCCTTGAAGTTTTTCACACTTTGTCATATTACTGCCACAAACATGAATCAATTTTATTGGAATTCCACGTGAAAGACGGATACAAAGTGGTGTACACGTGAGAAGTGGAACGAAAATCATACATGATTCCAAACATTTAAAAGAAACCACTGCAAAGTTGGGTGTGTGTAATTATTCAGCCCCCTGAGTCAATACTTTGTAGAACCACCTTTTGCTGCAATTACAACTGCCAGTCTTTTAGGGTATGTCTCTACCAGCTTTGCACATCTAGAGACTGAAATCCTTGCCCATTCTTCTTTGCAAAACAGCTCCAGCTCAGTCAAATTAGTTGGACAGCGTTTGTGAACAGCAGTTTTCAGATCTTGCCACAGATTCTCGATTGGATTTAGATCTGGACTTTGACTGAGCCATTCTAACACATGGATATGTTTTGTTTTAAACCATTCCATGGTTGCCCTGGCTTAATGTTTAGGGTCATTGTCCTGTTGGAAGGTGAACCTCCGCCCCAGTCTCAAGTCTTTTGCAGACTCCAAGAGGTTTTCTTTCAAGATTGCCCTGTATTTGGCTCCATCCATCTTCCCATCAACTCTGACCAGCTTCCCTGTCCCTGCTGAAGAGAAGCACCCCCAGAGCATGATGCTGCCACCACCATATTTGACAGTGGGGATGGTGTGTTCAGAGTGATGTGCAATGTTAATTTTCCGCCACACATAGCGTTTTGCATTTTGGCCAAAAAGTTCCATTTTGGTCTCATCTGACCAGAGCACCTTCTTCCACATGTTTGCTGTGTCCTCCACATGGCTTGTGGCAAACTGCAAACGGGACTTCTTATGTTTTTCTGTTAACAATGGCTTTCATCTTGCCACTCTTCCATAAAGGCCAACTTTGTGCAGTGCACGACTAATAGTTGTCCTATGGACACATTCCCCCACCTGAGCTGTAGATCTCTGCAGCTCGTCCAGAGTCATCATTGGCCTTTTGACTGCATTTCTCATCAGCGCTCTCCTTGTTTCGGCCTGTGAGTTTAGGTGGACGGCCTTGTCTTGATAGGTTTATGTGCCATACTCCTTCCAATTCTGAATGATCGCTTGAACAGAGCTTCGTGGGATGTTCAAGGCTTTGGAAATCTTTTTGTAGCCTAAGCTTGCTTTAAATTTCTCAATAACTTTATCCCTGACCTGTCTGGTGTGTTCTTTGGACTTCATGGTGTTGTTGCTCCCAATATTCTTTTAAACAACCTCTGAGGCCGTCACAGAGCAGCTGTATTTGTACTGACATTAGATTACACACAGGTGCACTCTATTTAGTTATTAGCACTCATCAGGCAATGTCTATGGGCAACTGACTGCACTCAGACCAAAGGGGGCTGAATAATTACGCATACCCCACTTTGCAGTTATTTATTTGTAAAAAATATTTGGAATCCTGTATTATTTTCGTTCCACTTCTTACAAGTACACCACTTTGTATTGGTCTTTCACGTGGAATTCCTATAAAATTGATTCATTTTTGTGGCAGTAATATGACAAAATGTGGAAAACTTCAAGGGGGCCGAATATTTTTGCAAACCACTATATCTATCCTAGAAGAGGACGTCAGGAAGTTTGCGCCTAATCCCTAGTTGAGATGTATGTGAACAGCTCACCTCATAGGCGAGCTGCTCGCGCGAACATCTAGTACCAGCCTGGCCCTGTACTACTTCCGTGTCGCAATGTACCGCAGTAGTACACATGCCCTGGCCCGGATCTGTTCATTTGTATGCATGCCCTGGCCCAGCGGTGCGTGTC